>NW_026897883.1:0-3967 GCF_033153095.1 Gastrolobium bilobum | reverse complement strand
TCAGCATATAATCAAACATTTTCAAGAAAAAAAGAAAAGAAAATACCTAGGTAATGACACCTTTGTAGGAGTGTTGCCAAACAATACAGGCTGGTTGGGTCATCATCTCCCATTGCATCCCATCTCCCATATTCATCCTCATCTTCTTCCATCATCTCAGCTTCATCCTCATCTTCATCCTCTTCCATCTTCTCATCTTCATCCTCATCTACTTGCATCCCATCTCCATTGCATCCCATCTTATTCATCCTCATCTTCTTCCATCTTCTACTTGCATCCTCTTCCATCTTCTCAGCTTCATCCTCATCTTCATCCTCTTCTATTGCATCCATCCCATCTCCCATATTCATCCTTCATCTTCTTCCATCATCTCAGCTTCATCCTCATCTTCATCCTCTTCCATCTTCTCAGCTTCATCCTCTTCTACTTGCATCCCATCTCCCATATTCATCCTCATCTTCTTCCATTATCTCAGCTTCATCCTCTTCCATCTTCTCAGCTTTTTCATCATCTTCAACATGATGAAAAACCAACATGTTATCATTCCAATCGAAACCATAGATATTTAAAAAATAAATAAAATAGAAAACCCACATATCTAAATATATCCAATGTTAGTTTTGTTAAATAAAACACCAACTGAAAAAATTAACAAACTCAACTAGACAAAATCAAATTTACAAAATTAAAAAACAAAAAAACCAGTTAATAGTCCAGTAATATGATGTCTGGGCAGACAGAAACAAAAGCATACAATCGAACATCCACAGTTATCAAGAAAAAAAAAGAAACGAAATCAAAAGAAAAGAAAAGCAAGAACATAATGGAAAAGCCACACCCTCAATATTGCCAGAATAATAAAGAAAAAGAAAGAAAGAAACATATATTTCATATGGTATTGACAAGCAACTGTTGACAAGCCACACCCTCAATCTTCTATTTTCAAGAAAAAAAAAAAGAAACATACTGTATTTTCAAGAAAAGAAAAAAGAAAAGAAAAACGAAATCAAAAGAAAAGAAAAGCAAGAACATAATGGAAAAGCCACACCCTCAATATTGCCAGAATAATAAGAAAAGCAAGAATATAATGGAAAAGCCACACCCTCAATATTGCCAGAATAATAAAGAAAAAGAAAGAAAGAAACATATATATTTCGTATGGTATTGACAAGCAACTGTTGACAAGCCATACCCTCAATCTTCTATTTTCAAGAAAAAATAAAAGAAACATACTGCATTTTCAAGAAAAGAAAAAAGAAAAGAAAAACGAAATCAAAAGAAAAGAAAAGCAAGAACATAATGGAAAAGCCACACCCTCAATATTGCCATAATAATAAAGAAAAAGAAAGAAAGAAACATATATATTTCGTATGGTATTGACAAGCAACTGTTGACAAGCCACACCCTCAATCTTCTATTTTCAAGAAAAAAAAAGAAACATACTGTATTTTCAAGAAAAGAAAAAAGAAAAGAAAAACGAAATCAAAAGAAAAGAAAAGCAAGAACATAATGGAAAAGCCACACCCTCAATATTGCCAGAATAATAATGAAAAAGAAAGAAAGAAACATATATATTCTGTATGGTATTGACAAGCAACTGTTGACAAGTCATACCCTCAATCTTCTATTTTCAAGAAAAAAAAAAGAAACATACTGTATTTTCAAGAAAAGAAAACAAACGAATATCAGCACATAATCAAACATTTAAAAAAAAAAAAAAAAAAAAGAGAAGAAAAGAAAGGGCAGAAGTAACATACCTAGGTATTGACACCTTTGTAGGAGTGTTGCCAAACAATACAGGCTGGTTGGGTCATCATCTACTTGCATCCCATCTCCCATATTCACCAATTCCATTGTCTTGATAAAACAATCCAAGAACAAGAGAAAGAAACAAGCAAGAACAAGAGAAAGAAACTAGGAAACCCAAAGAAACCAAGAAAACTTTAAGAAGGAGTGAAAACAGAGAAAGAAACCCTAAGAAAACCAGAGAAAGAAACCCTAAGAAAACCTTAAGAAGAGTGAAAAGAGAGAAAGAAAATTTTTAATTTATATTTTTTGGCGGCAAAACTATGATGACCGTTGTATTCTCTTAACTCTTAACTCGTAAGTTATTTTCGTCCCTCTGAAGTTCTAATTTAGCTACTCTTAAAATTTATTATATTTACTAATTTATATTAGCTAATGTATATACATATTAAAAAATATATGTGTGGATGGACAGCTGAGAAATATATATTCTAATTTTAAGGAAATAAAATTCATTTTAATTATTAAAAATATGAGACATGATTGGGTTGAGAAAAAATTCATCACAATATATATAAACAGAAGAAAGCTTGAGAAGAAGCATTTACAAAGACCTTAATCTAGATGACTTTAAAGAAACTTTGGTTATTGATACCACCATTTAGAAAAAAATTCAACAGACGCTTAAACGAGGATTAAAATGCAATGAACATTATTTACCCCTCCCCCCCCCCAAAAAAAAAACAGAAATGCAAAGAAGATTGAGAGAAGACAATCTTAGAGTTCTATTGGTTGTGTCCCCACAATCACATGATCTCTGATCAACAGAACAGTAGTCTAGCATCTCTCCTATTCCCCAAATAAAGTAACACAAACAACGCAATTAAACTTCAACCTTATTAAGAAATTGTTCAAATTCATTTATTTATTTATTTTCTTCTCTTTAAATTAATCACACACTAAACTTAAACAACTATTAATTAACCTCCTCTTATATACATGCATGTTTTTAAAAGCAGAGGCAAAAAGTAATCATACTGAGTGAACCGAAACAGAGCTTCTAAGATTCATTCAGTTATATATAAGAAACTTAACACTACAAAAAAAAGTAATAATACAGACAGATACAATGAATGAACCATCATAGAGCACAAACAAATATACATACATGACACGTACAGTATTAATAATGAGGATTTAAGAAAAAATAAAGGTATGGCATGGTATGGAGGGGAAGTTACCTTATCCTCAGCATTCAGCAGCAAGTAAAGGAAGATTATTGAGAAGAATCTCAACTCAAGAGGCTCAGTGTCGGGGGCCATCAAGAGGACAACCTCAGAAATGCCTCTGTTCAGTGTCTTTTTTGAGCTGAGCTACAAATACAAAAAGAAATACATGTTTTATGGTCGCTGAAACAAAAAAAAGAAAAAGAAAAAAAATGCAATAACACACTTAAAATAAATGGAAGAACCAATGAAATGAAATGAAAGCAGAGGCGAAAGAAAGTTCCTTTCCTGTGAGTTGAGCTGCTGCTTGTAGTTGGTAGCTTATCTTGTTGAACAAGATCTTCAACAGTATTGTTATTGTGAGTTGAGCTGAGCATCGGCCAAAGGTAACCACCATTTTTGTGATTTGATTGAAAGAAAGAAAGAAAACTTGAAGAAGAACATTCATTCAAGTCAGATTCAATGAATCGTTTGTTTAGAAGGAAGAGAAGATAACGAAAAGAAAAGGACATCGATGCCAGTGAAAACTACAGAATAGGTGAATGAATGATACAGTGCTACACAGCACAAATAGATAGTTTTAATATAATAACACTATCATTTTTTGGAAACAAAAAAGCTTCAAAATTCCCTAAGAAGCCAAGATTTTCTAAGAAGTGAAAGAAGAGAGACACGTAGAGAGAAGAGAGAGAAAGGTAGGAGCTCAGGAGAGAAGCAAGGAAGCAAAAAAAAGAAGAAGTGCGCAATTAATAACCAATACAGCTCTCTTGTCAAATCACAACATTAGGTGCTCTGAGGATCTGACTCTGATCTTCGATCAACAGAACAGTAGTCTAGCATCTCTCCTATTCCCTAAATAAAGTAACATAGCAATTAAACTTCAATCTTATTAAGAAATTTTTCAATCCATTTTTTTATTTATTTTCTTTTAAATTAATCACACACTAAACTTAAACAACTATTAAGCTCCTCTTATATCTTTTTAAAAGCAGAGG
>NW_026897882.1:0-40321 GCF_033153095.1 Gastrolobium bilobum | reverse complement strand
CACAACTAGAAGTGGCAAAGTGGTAGCTCTCCAAAAGCCGAGCATAAATGTGGAAGCTGAGAAGAAGCTAGATACTGCAGGTGAGCCCGCAAAATAAAAAGAAATTGAAAAACCTGCTGAAATTTAGAAGCCAGTTGAAAAGAAAAAGTTTGAGCCGAGTCCTGAATATTTGAGCAGCCATGGAACCCTATCCTGTCACCCAAGCTGAGTGATCCAAATTGAAATTGGCAACACCAAAATTGGCAGGGCATTATGTGATCTTGGGGCTAGCATTAATTTGATGCCCCTTTCTGTTTGTAAATCCTTGGGGATCACCGAGTTGAAGCCCACTTTGGCATCTCTTCAACTTGCTGATAAGTCTATAAGAAAGCCTAGTGGAATAATGGAAGATGTTCTTGTGAAGGTGGACAAGTTCATCTTTCCTGCCGATTTTGTGGTGCTGGACATGGAAGGGGGAGCCGAGATGCCTCTTTTGCTGGGTAGACCTTTCTTAGCTACATCTCGTGCACTGATTGATGTTGAAAGCGGGAAGCTTGAGCTAAGGATGAATGATGATACCGTTACCATCAACGTCTTTGATTCTTTAAAATAGTCTTCTCACAAAGATGATTGTTTTAGTCTTGAAGTAAAGGGAAAAAAAGTGTAGCGAATGATGTCAAGGAAGATGGTGCCATAAGGGTGGATTTGAAGGAGCTTCCTCAACCACAAAAAAATATCTTCTTGGGTGATAAGGAGGCAGTGATTGAAGCACTGAAGGAAGAGGAAACTGAATTGAAAAATAAAGATCCTTTTTCCCATACCAACAAAATTCTCAATGAGGATGATGACAAACCTGGGAGGAAATATAAAAGGAGGCGTCATCATATGCTGAAGAAGGTACTGAGAAAGGAAGTGGTGAAACTCTTTGATACGAGTTGGAAGAGACATCGAGAGCTGACATTTGACAAGAGACACTGAGACTCTATCTCTTTGAAAAACCAAAGCTTCAAAGAGTTCCTCACATGGCTTCATGGTTTGGAGCAAATCTGGGAATGATGGTCTCATACACCAAGGCATCCAGTACCACCAGATCCTCCATTTGCTGAGTCATCCCACGCTACTGAGGGGGATGACATGGAGGGTTGAGTATATCTCCTTGCTGATGGAGAACTTGTATATTAGTTATTTTTGTGTTTCGTATTTCTTTTCTTGAGTTACTTTGTGTTAGTATATTTTTCTCTGATGTTTTAATGTGTGCATTATAGTTTCTTCTATATGCCACTGTTTGTTCTATTGTGCAGGTTTTTCTTCTTTCTTGTGGTTTAATTATTGCTGAGGACAACAATTCTCTAAATCTGGGAATGGTAGGCAGGCTTGCACCTGAGAACTGCAATTCTTCTATCAGGGGAGATACTCTAACTCTTTTAATTTTCTTAGTTATTTTTATAGTTATTTTGTGTGATATATATATATGAAAAAAAAATTGAACATGTTTTCTGAGCAAGTCTCAGGTTTAGATATGCTTTCCCTAGTTAACTTGCCTGATTCATCCTAGGAAACATGTTTTGTATGAACTTCTGGCATGATATTGTATGGGCATTTGTGCTTAAACACTTATTTTATTCTGAGAGACCTCATTGTGATAGCATACTAGAACTTGCTCTATTTCTCTAAGATGCATGCATTGGTTGATATGATAAAGGCATTTTGTTCTTGTTAGCTATTGGCAAAAAATAACCCACCTGTATGAATTTTTCCATTGCTAACCCCTTTGAGCCTGAGCCTTTTTGTTCATAATTCCTGATTGATGGCTTAACCTATATCCATGTGACTTACCTTAATTGAGATTGAATTACTGATGTGTTGAAAAATTAAACAAAGAAATTGAGGTAAGCTCCACAAAGGTCAAGTAATTAGGGGAGGTAAAATTTCATCTGAGCCCTTAAAACAAAAGGGAGAAAAAGAAAAAGAAAAGAAAAGAAAAAGCAAGAAAAAGAAAAAGGATGAATGTAAAGAAAAAATGGTTGATAGGAATTAATTCCCGAAATTCTGTGGGAATCTGAGTGGAGCAAAAATCATTGAGTTGAATGTGTTAAAAATGAAATAATACCAGTTTTTCAATCTCATTGTTGTTTGAGCTACTAACCATAAATTCCTACCCTTAAGCCTGGCCAAGTTACAACCTGTGAAGTCCTTTTGATCAATTATGCATGTGTTAATTCTCCTCATCTTTAGGAACTTGAGAATATGATCAAGCTTATGGTAATGTTATTGCTGTGATGGATTGAGTGTTTGTTACTCCCTTAAACACTTGAGTGCTGAGCGTTATATGATTATCTTGGTGAGGGGTGTTCAAGCTAGATTCTGACATGTTCATGAGAATAGAAGGCATTGTTAGGAGTTCTTTGCATTGATTCAGTCATGCTTAGCATAATGGTCTCTTGATTGTCTGTGTGATGTTATGTTGGAATAATTGATTGTTTCCTAGATTGAGTCTTGTACATTGCTGGAGACAACAACGTTTAAATCTGGGAATGATTTGATGTGCCTCTGGCAAGTGTGGTTGTTCCATGTTAAAATTGATAAGAATTGGGTCATAAGAGAGAAATTTAAATACATATTTACTATTTATATTGATTCTTTCTATGTCAATAATATTCACCTTTTGGTTGTGTTTTTACAGGAAAAAGATGAGTGAAAATTACAAGATATAAAAAGCCTGTTGACGCGACTCCACACCCACAAATGTATCACAGTACAAATGCCAGAGATTTGACGGATGTTGGCACCACACTGGCGCAAACCAGCGCCAGATTGCGAACTTTGCAGCGGAGGCCTTGTGCATGGCGCCACTAGGCGCCCAATCATGAAGCAAATGGCGCCTCCTAGAACCATGGCGCCACTAGGCGCCCACAAAGAAGGAAATTGGCGCCAAGTGGCGCCCAAAAGATGAAGAATGGCGCCAACTGGCGCCGAGTCACGGGAATTGGTTCCGAATTGCAGCATACATTGGGCAGCAAGTTGGCGCAAACGTGCGCCAAACCGGCGCCAACCGGCGCCGGGTTACGGGATAGAAGTACCGTGTTATCTCGGGGGTATTTTTGGAAGAAGGAAAAGAGTCATATAAATAGGATCCTTTTGACAGAATTAGGTATTCAGACCTATTTCTTCAGAAGGAGACCGACAGCAGAGCTCAGGAGGATTCTTCTACAGTTCTTCTTCTTCTCTTTTCTTCGTAATTTTATGCTTTGGAATATTGGATTATTTTTAGCCATGATTATGCTTGGCTAGTTTTCTTTTATTGTAGTTAGGGTCACAAACCCTATGTGAACCCTTGTTACGCGGATTGATTTATAATTGCTCGTTTATATAATTATCTTTATCTCTACCTTGTTCGTATTTGATATTTTCTTTATTAGAATTGATCACTCTAATAGTTGATAATAGTTTGAGGGTTAAAACCCTAGATAGGGATATTGGGGTTTTCATCCTGAAAGGGGGTAGGATAACGGTTCATATGCATGCTAGGAATAAATGTATATTGAATTGCGGATGCCTAAATTATAGAGTTCATCGCTTAATTTTCATGAGGGGTTGCTAAGGGATTAGGATTCTAAATGGGGATTAAAGGGTTAAATTGCCAAGGGATTGGGATTTAACTAATTATTTTAGATAATAATTTATTCGAGTAATTTTATAAATTAATGTTGTAAATCAATCCAAAGTAAGAAGTGGGGATCATAAGGTGAGTGCGCTATAGCTACAATACTTTTCATATTTTTAAAATCAATTCTCATTGTTATTGTTTTATTTCTCTTAAATAAAAATATAAAAACAAGTCTTTATTTTTATTTCATATTGTTACTCAAATTCAATTCACAATTTTCCAAACAACAAACCGAGTTTTCCAACTTAAGGGGACTGGTTATTGTAGTACTTGGTTTACAATCCCTATGGAGACGATACTCTACTTACTTCTATATTACTTGTGCGATCGGTATACTTGCCGGAGAGCATCAGGACCCCCTTAGCTTTATCACCTGCAGCAGCAGGCTTCTTGGCCTTCGGGTCAAGAGCCTTTCTTTTCTTGGTTGTGAAGTTGACAACTGAATCCTTTTTACCCGGCTTAGAGCAGCCAAGAAGCTAGGCTGTTCGTTCTGCTGGCCCTTCATACCTGGAACTGCAAATCAAAGACAATGGAACTGGGTTATAAAGGCACAATATAGTAAATATATGTGCAAATGCTTAAACAAAATCATACTTATTTTGGAATCAAGCTCCTCCTGAGACTTGAAAATAAATGATGCAACGCTAGCATGGCCACAATGCTTGATATATTCACCCATGGCAAATAGGGTATCGACATCAGCAAAACTTAACCCGGTTTCCTTAAAATGGTAACACGAGGAAGCAAAATTACAGTGGTCAGACAACAATTACAAGGGAAACTTCCCTTCCACATCTTCAGAATCAGAAGCGTTGAGAAACCAACCTTCCTTACTGGGATGTGCAGAAACCTTAAAGAACTTCTCTTTGAAGTTCTTAAAGGACTCAGAGTAGACATGAAAAAGCTTCCTACCAGCAACACCCCAGAGAGTTACCCAACCCTTTGTTCTGGTGGTTCGCGGCCGGTTCGAGGCGTGATAGCTTGAAAAAAGAAAAAGAAAACGGAAACGGAAGAAGGTAGGGCTAAATAGGCACAAAAATGCTCAAAGGCCTTAACAAAACCTCAGTCGTTGGGATGAAGCTGGGTGGAGCTATGTGAAGATGGTTCAAAATGCAGATCTGGAACTCGGTCAAGGGAAACCTAATGTCAAGTTGAGTAACCAGATCTTAGTACGTAGAAAAAGAAAAATCAAGACTCATATGAGTTCCTCCCGGAGCAAACCGGCTCATTCTCATGTGGAAGAACTATATCATAATTGTCCAACTTCCCAACAGGGAGCCGAGACACATCGTCCACACTCATCTCAGATGTGGTGCTTAAAACTTCATAAGTTACCCAAGAAAACTGGGCTATTAGGGCAGCAGGAAGAGACTCAAAATCCAACTTAGCAGAATGAGACTTCTCTATAATCTCTGGTGGAGATGTCGCCATAAAATACCTAAAACAAGAAAAAACTTAATCAGAAAGACAGAATGGGCATACCTGAATCAAAAAAGCTACTAGACGAAGAATCGCTAGAGGATGAAGAAGAAGGTTTGTCCGAGATCGTGATCGGATCATCTGCCTTACAAGAAGCTAAGGTAGATTCTGAAACATCTCCATGCCGGCAACTAGCCAAAGTACACTCGGCTAGAGAGTCACATCCCTTCTCAATGAGTTTAGAACATAGAAAGACACAAGAGTAACATGGACTGGCTTTCTGGGACTAAGAGGACTTTGGAAGAAATCGGGTGACTGATGAAATATCGGGTTCGAGGGTGGAAGCGACACTGGAAGGATTCATACCGATTTTGGGGAAATATTAGGAAACACGTCTGTTTGCAGAAAGATGACTCCTACCCCGCAGTGAAGAACCACTGCCCCGGCTCTCACCTAGACCCCGATTAGATAACCCGAATTTCTTTTTGGATCTACCACCACGGTAACCACGAAGCATGGCTTCATGTTCTTCTTCTTCAGTTCTTAGAATCCCCCAGAACCAAAACCGAACCCCAAGAAGGACCTTCTTCAACAACTCAGACTCCCTCTCTTTCTTCTCCTCCCAATGCAAAACTAAAGAAGGAGGTTTTTTCCCCCTCATTATGGTAAATATCGAAATGACACCAAATTCAAAAAAACAACGAAAATGAGCAAGGATACCTGAATAGAAGAAACGAATTTCAAGAGTGTATGAAAGCATGTATGCAGAGGCTAGCACTCAAAGAAATTGCGCAAAGGAAAATCTTTATAGAGTAAACAAAGAATGATTAGACGCTTGAAATGACCCATTTAATAAATGGGCACAAAATGCGAAAATAGAACAAAACGACTGTAGTATGTAATGAATGCAACAAGCACCACGTGTTAAAACAAAATGATTACCGACAGAAAAGTCGGCATGGGAGAATAAAAACCCACAACCGGGATCTATGAAATGGACACCCAGGTAAAATGATGCTAAGCCAAGTTACAAAGATGATGTGCTTGGGGGCAACCTGCCAGTTGAAACCCAACAACTCAAGCCCATCCTCAACCCGGTTAAAAGAAATATATACGGTATTTTGTCGGGTACGTGCTCAACCCGACAAGATAAGGGGCAATGAAATACTATTCTCCGTTCCAAAAAATTCGAAGCTCAAAACATATGCGTAAGGAGTTCACGAGAACTCGAATATTCCCGACAAAAACTTGAGTCAATGCAAAAGGAAATTCACCCCGGCAACCCGGACACCCAGATAGCCTGGCTGAGAGGCAACTGTTATGGACCCATATAAGGGGCCTATTGATTGACAGGCCCAACAAGGGGCAATCTAACATACAAATCAAGCATAACTACGGAAGGATATCCATGAAGGATATTAATCCTGATACGACAGCATGATAGATGGGTCTGGGCCACCATTAGAGGCACTAAAAGTCCAAAATATACTACCCACAGGTAAACTCTCTAAATAAGAGGTAAAACCTACAGGTAAGGAACGCTCTCTCTCTTAGTGTTATGTTGTCACTGTTCACACACACCCCTCCTTTGGCAAAGTCGTTACTGCTTTATTATGCACAGTGATCTGCTTGACTCAAGGGTATCTCACCCATAGATATCTTGGAGAGGGCACTAGATCCAAGATCAACATACTAGCCCATTGGGCTAGACATCTCTGTCTCCAAGATAGAACAACGCCAATCCACCATGAAATGGTGTGGATTGCTATTTTTAACCCAATTTTAAAAGGCCAACCAATCCGGCGAATCAGGATCGACCTACTTTTCCCAACCTTTGTATAATAAACTTCTAGATATCAGTAATGTTCATATTTTTCTCCAACTCTTATAAACACCTATCGAAAAAATGTTTAACTAAAAAAATATTAGAGTAGATCGTGAAATCTTAAGAAGAAAGCGAATGAGATTGTGTTAAAATCATTTTCTTGATTATTTTTTTTAGTACAAAATTTTCTTGTTTATTTTCAATGCTATAAAAGCAATATTTGTCTGCCGGTTTGATGACTTTTTACATGAGGTAGACCTTCGTGGTTGGATTTTGTTACGAATTATAGGTTTAGACGCACAAGGAATGATTCGAGTCATTTGGAAGATATTTTTTGGAGATATTCCAATCGGTTCATCGCTTCACGACTAAATCGATTCGGGGCGGATCCCAGGATTAAGGCTTTAAACCCCTCTCAAAGATGATATTGGGGAGGATCGAACACATGCTCTCACCCCCACTTGCTTAGTTCCCTAGCGCCAACTGAGCTACCATCACTTGGTCGTTTGGAAGACTTTATAGCTTGAGAAGTAAGCGTTGCATGAATCAGTTATGAATGTGTACACGTGGATAAAAAGATAGTTCATTAGGCCATTATATTAGCTATAATAGTTGAGTTAAGGATTATTATATACTATAATAACGAAGTTGGAAAATAAAAAAGTAGGATGGTTAGAGCATTAGTAACTAAAATCACCCACGTCCCTTTCTTTTCTCTCTCCCTCTCTCGTGTTTCGTTGATTTTCGTCTCTTTCTAGTTACGTATCTTAAGCAATATTGTAACAACAGTGCTTTCATTCTGAACGTTCCATAATGCATGTCTAAGATTTGGGTGAAGAATTCAAAGTCTTCAATGTTCGCATGGAGATTCAACTCAATGAACAATAAACTAACTGTTGAAAATTTAGATAAGATGAAGAATAATAGATGAAGAAACTTTTGTATTAAAATTGGCTAAAGGAAAAAAATACAAGAACACATTATTTTAATCTCACGATCATTCTCTCTTTCTTTCTCTTTCTAAGTGCTCCAATTTTCTTAATTTGTCTTTGTCAATTTTGGATTTTGAGGTTGAATCATCTCTGCCATCTTTATTGAGACACGATCGAACCAGTGGTTCTAATACCACTTGTTGGAGATAGAATAACAAGAATAGACCAAGTATAATAGAAGAAGAGCTTTTACTACATAAAAATTTCACTAAAAAAAATACTATGACACTAATCTCTATTTGTATTTCTCACAAATCTCTTTTCTTTTTCTCTCACAAGTGTTTCAACACTTTCTTTTCTCACACTTTTACACATTTTCTATCTTTCTATTCATACATCCAAATGCATAACACACAACACACACACAAACACACACACACACACACACACACACACACACACACACACACACACACAGATATATAGATGTACATTGGAAACTTAACTTGAACTTGACAACCTATTACAACCACTAGTTTCCACCTCCTTTGACTATTCTTACTTTGTTTACTTCAAATTAGTTTTCACAACTTATAATGGCCACATATTAAGTACAACTCATATATAGATAAGGCTTCATGATGCTTCTAGTTTGATGTATAGATAAGGTTTCCAACATATCATGACTTGGCAATGGATAAAGTGTAGTCCACAATTTTTCGTAAGTTTCCACAAGCTTCTTTAACTTTCTACAAGCTTCCATAAGTTTCTACATTTGTGGTGGAGAAATTCAATTTGAATTTGAATTCTGTGGTGGTGGGAAGGAAGTAAAAGCAAAATTGAGTTTGAATTCTAATACTAACTTGTGCCAGTTATTGAAGAGTGTCTCAACGCGAAGATAACTTTACTAGGAGCTTAGTTGCAACATATTAACAAAGCAGTGGTGGTTCCTATAGGAGAACCAAACTCAACAATCCCATGTTGAGACTTTTGAGCAACTAGGACTCGTTTTGACCCCCCACTGATTCACATTCAATAGTCAAAGGTGTTCATATAGATTTCCCTTCTTTTATAGGTAATGACCCTAATGTTAGTTGAAATTCTTACCTGAATTAACAATACATTTGTTGTGGTGTTTGGCTTTTAATGACTCATTTTGCAAGTGAAATGAGCCCAAATTATAAAAAATTGACCCAAGCAAGTAATAGACAGATTGAATAACAATTTTTTTGTGAATTTTCTTGATATTCTGCTATAGCAATTTAGCATTAGAGCCACGTTAGCAAAATGGCTTATGTATGGTGAGTTTCAGACCATTGGATGTGATTTAATCGATTGGAAGCAAGAAAGCATTGAGATTTTTAGAAATAAGGAGTTAAATAGGATTTTCAGCTTTAGTTTTTTAGTTTCTAGTTTTGAGTTTTCTGACTTTTGTAAAAGCACATCCAATGCTTCTTTCTTGGATGGATTCAAGATTCATCTGAATTCAAGCTCTCAATTTGTAATTCTATCTAAATGCTAGTTTTCTAAACATTGTAATTCGAAGAAGTAGTCTATAACTCTGAATTTTACTCTTCTATTTCTTATTTTGGTATTCAATGTCTAAGTTTCTTTTTGTTACATTTTTCTTTGTTGTAGTTACTGTAATAATTAATTCTAATTCTTTTTCTGGGAATCTGGATGAAGTGGTTTATACCCATTAATTAGAATTACTTGTTTAACGCGTTCTTGATTTTCATTTGGCAATATCTCCTTATTTGAAGGATATAGGAATAGTCTTTGACTTCATTTTTTATGAATCTTGATTGGGAAATTAAGATGCATGCATGTTGTTGATAGAATGCTTTAAGATAAGGGATGATTTGACGTGAAAACTGAGATTTGACATAAACAAACCCGATTTAAGCTTTGGGGACTGGTTTGAATTGATTTCATTCTGGAAAATGGCAGAAAAGTGCTACAACACTCAACTTTCGTCAAGAATGTGCTATAGTGGGTAAAAATGCAGGCATGCGAAACGGAAAAGGGAAAATCATGAATTCTAGAATTCCAGTGTTTGATGTCTGATTGTTAATTGTTGTAGACATAGTTGAGTTACCTTTCTGTAATTAGATCTGAATTTTAGTTAGTAATTCAATTTTAATTGAGGAAAGTGATTTCTGAGTTTTAAGAAGGTAAGATAGGATTAGATAAAAGAAACTAAAAGCATTGTTCTTTGTGGATAGATCTTTATCATCTCATACATATACTACTATTTGTGATTGTTAGCACAAGAACCAAAGCATTTAAATTTCTGGAAAATTGTATTCTAACAAAATGGCGCCATTTGCTGAGGAACGATGTTTAATTCAGTTCTTTTTGAAATTCTGTCAATTAGTTCTTGAATTTGTTTTTCTTTGTCATTTTAATTTCTATTAAATTCTATTTTTTTGCAAATTTTGTAGGTGAGATTAATTTTGTAAACTAAGAAAACATCAGTGACATATATTGAGTTATGCCAAATCTGAAGAAAACAAAAAAGAAGAAGAGAAGTTTGGTTGTTTAATACATAATGGCAGAGGCGCATGGGAATAATAATGCTAGTTCTATCCATGGAAACAATGAATTTTGAAATGTGGAAGCTGGTAATGCTATAGTGATAGTTGATGAAGAGTTTCCAATAATGGAATATGTCATTCAATCTCTTGATGGAGTAATTTCGGGCATAGTGCAACCTTATTTGGATGTAATTTTGGCTTGAAGCCTAGTATAGTTCAGCTCCTACAGTCCATGACTCAATACTATTGGCTACCACATGAAGGCTCGATACTTTTTCTTTTCACTGTGTCTCCAAATAAGCCATGCGAATGGAGCTCTTTCCTTATTCCTTGGGCGGGGCAATAGAGGAGCGGATGGAAACTTTTCCATCGTAATCAATCTTCACTTGGAAGGAATAGAGAGAGGTTTTCTTTATGAGGTTCTTCTCTCTAACCAGGGTGTGTGATCTAAGAGACAACATTACCAGATTTAGGTAATTTGCTGATTAATCCCTTCATGAAGCATGGACAAGGTTTAAGGGAATGTTGAGGAAATGTCCTACTCATGGACTGCCTAACTGGGCGTTTTTTCAAATCTTCTATAGAGGTTTAAGTGGGCAAGGGAGGACTAATGTAGATTCAGTTTTGGTATGGAAATTTTACAAAAAAAAAATACTAAGAGAATTAATCTCAATAGCTATCAATGGCCCCTTGATAAGGCTTACCACCCAAGGAAGGCAGCTGGAATCCATGAAGTCAATGAAATAACTTCACTGGCGGTTCAACTTGCTGCCTAGAATAACACAATTAAGAATCTTGCCAAGGTGGTATTGGAAGCCAAGCAACTAGCACTTGCACCAATAGTTGCTACAACACTTGTCTATTCCTTGTGCGATGAATCTCATGCTTTTAAAGAATGCCCCAAGAACCCAAAATCTGTCCTTTTGTGGGAGGCTTTAATCGCAATTACAACAACCACAACCAATTTAATCAGCAAAGGTAACATAATCAAGGAGGTAATTTTGTCCAAAATCAAGGCCAAAATTACCAACATAATGCTGGAAATAAGGAACACCAGCAAACTTACAAAGACATGCAGCATTCTTTCCAACCAAAGGTGCCTTTCCCACCTAGTCTTATGTCGCCTCCTCCTGCTAAACAACAAAAGCAAAGCATCCCTGAAGTTCATCCTCCTATTGAGCAGTGAATGAAAGACTATATGGCAAAGAATGACCAGTGAATGAAGGAGCATATGTAAAGAATGATTGTTGTCCCCAACAATGGACACATTTAAGAACGTGGGAAATGCAAATGTATAGATTCTGTGCTTAATGAATCATCAATAAGAGAACCAAACCGTGACTTAATCTTGACTCTATCCATTAGTAATTAGACTTAACATTGAAACCAAAACACTAAGAACAAGCATCCAATCAAGCAGTTTCCAAAAGCAGCAAGTCATAGAACCACAACAAGAGATCTATCAATCAAGTATATATAGCTAAATCTAAACACACCCCTAACTGGAATTATCAATTCACTCAGCACTCAAGTGTCCAGGGTTAAGTTATCACTCAAACATTCATTGAATAAATACTACCATAGGCTTGGTTATATTCTTACTCTTCACAGTCAAGTAACAGGCACAGAAGATCAATAGGTCTTTATAAAGATTGTAATGAGGCCTGGCTAATGGGAGGATAAATAAAGAGAAATATGGCTAAAGAGTTGAAGCACAAAAGGATCATGGTATAACTATAAACAATTTTAACATATAATCCTTTTCTCCTTTTTCATCATGCTTTTTTTCAGCATTATTATTTTTAATCCCCAAATTTTTTCATTTTTATTTTTCATTTTTATTTTTTCAATACTTTTATTTGCACAAAACTTAAAGGGGAAACACACACACACACACACACATATTAATCACCATTTTCTACCTTTGTTTTTGTTTAACTTTCAAAACCTCTTTTTTCACCACTAAGCATCATAAGACATAATGCTCATGCCTACACCTTACCATGATAGTTTTGGAATCTATCTAAGGTAGATGTGTGTGTGGAGTGACTAATTAAAATATCAGGTTACACAAAAAGAAACAACCTAGGCTCAACGAACTTAACAAAGGATAGCATAATAGTTGGCTTTTTGGCTAAGTAGCGAAAACAAAAAAATAATGCCTCAATTATATCAGCAGTTCATGTAATCAACCATCTTAAGGAGAAACAAAATAAGTTCTAGAGCATTTTTAACAATGAAGTGCACACCAAAAGGAAATTTTCTGTTTAGGCTCAAAACCTCATGGCTATGGGTGCATTATTCAGTTAACTATGCTATCTCACAAACCGTAATCCTAGTGCTCCTACTAACTCTTAGATATACCCAATTAGTGCTTATTCACAAAATCAAAACAAGCTTGTTAATCATCACACTAAGGATCAAATCATTGACTAACTTCCTACTAACTCTCCATTGGCACAATCCTTAGTCATTACAACAAATCAATCACAAAGAAAGAAGGAAAAATGTAAACAGCTCTCATGATTGCTACTACGATATATGGTGTTGCTCCCTATTTTCAGATTTAGAAATTTGTTGTCCTTAACAGTAACTATATATCAGTAATAATGAGCACATAACAATAAAAATAAGCAGTAGCACCAAAAACTATCAGAAATACAACACCATGGAGATCAGAAAATAAAAAAATAATCAATAAAAAAATGAACGCGAATAAATTCGTTAGGTTGCCTCCCAACAAAAGCTTGTTTATCGTCACGAGCTTGGTTTTGACAGATGATAAAGGTGGCTTGTAGCAAAGAACCAAAGCTGGATTTGTTCCCTTGGTCTTAGCCACCTTCTTGGATTTCTTTATCTTAACCTTGAGTTTGTTTTTGTTTCATAATAGGAGAGGATTCTCGACTTTTTTTCTCCATCTCCTTTATCTTCAACAAATTGTTCTTGCAAATCTGAGGTAAAGAATATTAGTGATGGAATTAATTGTAAAAGCAAAAATACTTCCCTAGTCTCCATCCTCCTTGTGAACACCTCATCCTTTAGCTCATCTACCATTATATATGCAGTGGTCAGAAGTGGTTCTTCAAGAAAGTGAGAAATAATGGGGTCCTCATCCATATCAACAACTGCAAAACTTTCTGTGTATGCAAAGTTGCCCGCTTTCACAGCACATTTTCAGCAATATTTACCAACACTTGAATAGAGAGATCGAGCAATTGTAGACCTCTTGAGCTAGAATGAATGACTCCTCCTCAGCTTCTTGTTCGACTATTGGCTGGGCCTTGATTGCCTAATATTCACCGTAAATCTCTTTCTCAATCAGCGCTAGAGCTTCATCAGGTTTCTTAGTGTAAAGCGGTCTTCCAGTTGCTAGATCTAAGTTTATTCACCAAAGTGGGCTTAGATTGTTGTAGAAAGTACGAGCCAATTGTCAGTCTTTAGGGAGGTGATCTGGGCATTTTCTGCATAATCTCTTAAGCCTCGCCCAACCTTGATATAAACATTCTCCTTTCTTGAGCGTGAAGGAGTCAATCTCCTTTTTAGTCCTTTTGGCTTTAGATGATGAGAAGTAGTTGCTAAAATTTTTGAATTCTAGGTCCTTCCATGTGGTTATTCTTCATCAAGGTTGAGACTTCAACCAAGTCTTAGCTCTACTTTTCATAAAAAAGGGAAACAAATGGACCTTAATTGAGTATTCAATGGCTTGGTCTATCCTTATGCCATTGCAGAAATTCAAAAATTGATCTATTAGATCGTGAGGATTCTCTGCATGTTTACCCCCAAAAAGTTTTGCACATTCAATGTCGAGCAATTCTTCCTCTAAATCTGGTGGAATTTCAAATTGATTAACCACGATGTTGATGATATCTCATAGAGAACCAAATCTTTTTTTTTTTTTACTTTTCCTAACTCTGGTTCGTACTGTAAGGCACTGGTGTCAACAGTGCCTCACAGCTGCATATACTAGAGAGACTAATAAAAGTGGGTCTAACTAACGGATACCTCTAAATTAACAAAAAAAATTGATCCAATCTATGAGTGATAGGTATATTGGAAGAGCTTTGTGTGGTCTTGGCTCTAGCATCAATTTGATGCCTACTTCTATTTTTAAACAACTTGGAGTAGAAGCCTTTCCAACCACTGTTACTTTAATATTAATTGATAGTTCACTAGCACACCCTGATGGGAAAATAAAGAACATATTAGTAAAGGTTGATAGATTTATTTTCCCTGTTGATTTCATAATTCTAGACTTTGAAGCTGACAAGAATGTGCTTGTTATATTGGGTAAGCCATTCTTAGCCACTGGTGGTGCTATTATTGATGTTAGGAAAGGAGAGCTTACATTTAGGGTACATGAAGATAAATTACCTTCAATATTTTCAAAGGAATTCATTATATTGATGAAAGGGTGGAAGATTGTTCTACTTTAACTCTTGTGGATTCATTGGTGGCTGACTAATTCATGGCAATAAAGAAAAAAGATCCTTGTGAATCTCTTTCAACTTCCAAGTTTAATGTTTAAGCCAAAGAATTGGATGTAAGTTTGTTGGAGAATAGGATTAATGAAAAACCAAAAAAGTGGGTTTAGGATAAGCATTTTAAACCATGGAATTTACAATAGAGGAATCTAAACTCTAGCTCTTTAATTCAACAAAGAAGACTTAGTCCCCTCAAGAAAGAAATGGTTCGAAATTAAATAATCATTTGGTTTGATATAGGACAACTTGTTCTAAAGTTCAAGACAAGAATCAATTTATTTCCAATCAAGGCTACATCAAGATGGTTAAAGCATTTCTGGAGCAACCATGTAGATAAAGAGAAGACTTTCATTTCCTTAATGGATGCTGGGTGAAACAATAAAAAGGTCTAGCTGATTAGTTAGTTAGTAGTAATTAACAATTTAATGTATAGAAATGTTAAGTTAATTTAGTGAGTAAGACTGCTTAGTTGTTTAGTTTGAATATTCTCAGTAGTTGTCAACTTTATGGTGTGTTTGTTTCGAGAGGGTGTTTGACCAGTTTGGAGATATTTTGGTTTAAATTTACGAATTTGGTATTTGATTTTGAGATATTACCGGTTGGGGTCTTTGAGTGCCGCAGGGGAGACCCCACGACTCTAAAAGACGCCCATGGACTCCTGCGGCACTCATGTAACATTTTTTTTTTCTGAAGATAGTACCGCCAAGAGCTCCCAACGACACTCATTTTTTTTATTCCTTAAGTGCCGAACAACCCCCCCAACGGCACTTATTTGAAAGTTTTAATCTATTAGAATTTTTGGATGATTGGAAGAAATTTTTGGATGGTTGAAAGGGAACCCAAGGTATATTTTCCAGTGTCGTTGTCCAACAATTGATTTTAAAAAATGTCATATGTGTGCTCTGGAAAACATTGAAGTTATTGTTTATTAAAGGACCACCACCGGTCGTAAATAAATGGTTACTGCGCTAAGCTTCAAAACCACCGAAACCTGAAACCAGCATGCCATTAACCATTCTGAAAATTCTGAAAAAATGTCACAGTTCCTGCATAATCCAACTTGTGAATTGAATCAGAAATGAATGATATAAGTTGGTAGCTCATCTATAAAATATAGATTAAAGGAAGCAAAAAAAATATATAGATTTTGTAAATACTAATCACCAGAAAACAAGTACTTAGTTGTTGTGACTTAAACACAAGTCATAAAATAAAAATTCTCGGTTTAAACATACCGAACACACAAAATAAACATTCTACAACTTTCTTGAATGGCTTAATAAAATAGTACTTGAACCCATATTGACTGTCTTCCTTATAATTCTTGATATGCAATTGCAAAACTTGCGTCGTAGTCAACTGAAGAAGGGATTCCATCTGCCAGGAACTGTGGACCATCACTTGTGCCAACTTGAGTGCAAGTTGCAAATACTTGCTAGCAGAAATTCGTACGCAAAATTAGGCAATCTAATTCCTCAAATTTAAGACCTATGATACAGAATATGAGTGTCAATAGCAAAAACATGAAGGGATAAGAAGAAACAACTGACAAGGTAGAATAAATATTTGGTAGGGCGAGGGGAAGCATGGTAGGCAAGTTGTTAACAAATCAGAGTATTATGATTAAGATATTCAACCCCAAGTTGGGTACAAATACTTCTATTTTCTCCAATTTAAGCATATTATAATTAAGATCATTTTAAGAATATTATGATTAAGATATTTAACCCCAGTAGCATTTTCAATGCCAAAAAACCTCTACATGTTATGCCATATCAGTTCAAAGATCCTATAAAGACTGATAGAATTAACATCAACAGAAATCAAACTATTTTATTTTATTATAAGTTAGAACAATCCTCAATCAAAGACCACTTCTGCTATGTCATCTGCAATCGGAATTTGAGCATTTGTCTTTATATTAAATCTGCTCTATTACAAGTAAGCTAATTAGGCAAAACAAGCAAGGATTTGAAACGCATAAGAGCACCAAGAAAACGCGTACCTGTGAAGCTATGATAGAGACTCACTACTCTGCTTTTGAAATCAAAAACGCGTTTCAGTAAACCCAAATTCGAGGTGATAGAGGATCTGGTGGTTGACGGCGAATGTGGCTCCGCTGAACAATGGTTCCGACGAACAGTGGCAAAATGAATGAGTTACCTTTTAACAACGTTGTGTAGACAACTTACAGGTTGATTTTACCATCACAGACACCATTGACAAGGTTCTTGTCCTCCGATCTGGTGGTGCCTCTGAAGTCTCAACCCTTCTCGGTCTCCAGCTCGCCGACAATGAATCATTTATAAAAACTGTTTTATTATTCGCAGAAGTTTTCAAAACGGAAATACAAATTGGGGGGTTAAAGAAAAATAAATTAGTATTGTAACATCCCGCAAAATTAGGAAATTACATAACTTACAATCAAGGGCGTGTTGTAGGCTTGAAACTCGAATTAATTTCTGTTTAGAGTGGAATTAATTTAGTTAGGAAAATTATTTGATTGGTATTTATAAGTAAGGGCATGTGTGTATATATATATATATATATATATATATATATATATATATATATTGAGAATTCAAAGCTCTAGCTAAAAGAATATGAGTAATTTAATATAACCTATGAAAATCTTAGATAATACTAGGAGGCATATGAAATAATAATTAATAAATTGCAGGAAGAAATGCTCATTAAGAAATGATAGCTTGGACCCTTTAGTTAACCTTTAATTTATCCTAAAGGAAATCCTAATTATTTGTATTAGTAACCTAAGAAATCAGCCTTGCCTCCCCTGCAGTCAATAAGAAGAAAGAAAATCTGCATGCATGTAGTTCTATTGGTCAATGTCAACTCTCATTATCTTATTCCTTCCCTTGTGCGCATAGTCTTGAGGAAGACAAGTCAGATTGCTGCCCATTCTTGTACTCCCTTTTATACGCATTGTGTGAAAGAAAGCAAGCTGATTGCTTATTATATTATTCAAAGAATTCAGCCCCGGCCACTTGCCACCACACGCAGCTTATGTAAGGAAGGCAATCAACATGTATGTCCCTTAGTGGTCAAAAGCCACTTACATCTATTCTCCTCCTTTCACCTAGTGCGCTTAATGGGAGAATAATAAACTGATGATTTAATGCCATTGGCTTAGAATAGTAACCAGTTTGTGATTCTTTTCTCATTCATTCTATGCGCATGACCAGCCAAAACTGATTGCTATTAATTGAATTCAAAATCAGAAAAAACTCAGCCTATGCATGCCGAGTAGGTGTCAAACCAAACCTTCCCCATCTCCTTACATGAACGACACATAGGCACAAAGAGGACACTTGGTCTTCCCTCACCATACATCGGCCAAGCCCCTCTATTAACCAAAATATTCACCTACAGTCTCCTTTCCTTGCGCAGAGTGAAGAAAAGAAAAGCTGATTTTATGTTTATTTTTCTTCTTAACAAATTTGCCAGCCGCTCCATGCAACCTATGAGAGGAGAGCAATCGGTTTGCATGCTTTGATATTGGCCAAACCTCACAAGCGCTCTTCCTTATTCCCTCACGACTTGTGTACACCTTAGGAGTAAACAAAACGAATTATGGTCATGACCTTCAGCACACAACTCAGCTCTATTTCCTCCCTCTCATCCTCTTAAGGTCGCAAGCTTAGTAGCATAGAACACAAAGCAAAAATTGTATCTCATCATCTCTAGTCAGAACCAAACCTTACCTTGCCCTCTCTCTCAAGACCGTAAGTCCCTCCTAGAAGAACACTAAGAACTAGCTTATATTCGTTCTCCTCATCACAAAACCATGAGTCCACAAGAGAGGAACTCAACATCTAAGCTTCCATATCTCTTTCTTCCTTCCTAGTTCGGCTGGGCCTCAACAATTAAGTTCATATTCTCCCCCTCCCTTGTTCGGCCGAGCATCACTGCTCAAGGAGGTAAGGTTTTGTCTCTATTTCCTTGTTCCCTCATGCTCCTTTCGGTGTTACAAGGGTGTTCTCCCCTTTGCATGCAGCTGGAAACGTGAGCCTTGGAGAGAGGGAGTTGAGTATTGTAGCGCAAGACTTGGTGACTGTCTCCTAGCGGATTCAGAGTTGTGCGCATGCGAGAAGACGTAAGTTAAACATTAGAACCTTCCTTGTCCCTTGCTGTTTCAGTCTTAAATGCATCCATGGAGAACGTTTTCTTTTGATGTACCATTTCTTTTCCCGTTTCTGTTTTGACAAACAGCCATGGACTGGGTGCTTGTAGCACAAGAGGAACCGATTTTAGAGGTTGGAAAGTAACCTCCCTTAACCTTACTGAATTGCTCCTTGAAGTAGACATTAATATCCAGCCTTGCATGTGTAGAAAAATCAAAGACAGCATGCTTTGTGCATCCTTAGCGCACTCTTAAGCCTTGAAGGGAAGACTATGTAAATAAATAAATTATAAGCACTTAATTGAGGGCTAAAACCGAATCAGCATGTATGTGAGACTTGGATTGTGTTACTGTTAACACGTAGGCAAATTAATATGAAGTCAGAAAATTAATCTAATGAATCATAAGAACTGAACCTACATGTGTTAGAAACCTTGGTTTTGTACTTTGATAACCTTGGGTATGCCTCTGGGTAATTATAGGTCATGCAACCGGGATTCAGAAAAATTAATTTAGCTTATGAACCATGAAAACCGATTGGGAATCAAGTACCTAGAGTAATGGAAATTGTATGCAGCGTATAGTAAACATAAACTAAATATATTAAGCACCTAATTGATGATTGAAGACCGAATGTGCATGTGTAGATTACCTTGGATTTTTGTCAATTTAGGACAATTGGAAAATCAATATAAGGGCAGAAAATTCGCTTAATGTATGAACAGGGAAACCGATTGTAAATTAAGGATTAGGAGAACGGGACAACTGTGTAATATATAGAAAATAAACGTGATAAATTCTGATTTGATGTATGTATTTGTTTAGGTGCACAAGTTCTTAGATAATGGAACTGTTCGATGATGTTTGGAATGCTTGATTTAAAAGTAAAGTGCCAAGGCATGTGTTAGGCGGTATTACCTGATGTGACTATTGACTAGTGTATGAATTGTGAATTGTTGCTCACATGTGCCTTATGTTTATGCTGCCTTAAATGATGAAATTACTCTGCCTATAGAAATGTTATGATTATGGAAATTCTGTTATGAAAAGAAAGAATGGCTTGGCAGTATGGCATCCAATGTACATGAAGTATATGCTATGAAATGATGATATATTCATGCACCGTACATCATACCGCACTTGTCTTTCTGTTTGTGTGTGACAGCATAGCATGGCATGCATGTACCAAATTCATGTTAGTCTTGAGTCTTAGAATAGTTATATATATAGGACCATGTGATTGAGCACGCATCATATAGGCATCCCTTGATATCAGGGTATGGGACACTTGGCTTCAGTCCGCTTAGGTACAGTTGGAGCCCTTCTGAGGAGCCACCCAGGGTACTCCACAGTTCTGTTAGTGATACGTGCACAATAGTGCTATGAACGTACACTTCTGGCGTTATATACGCAATATGATATTATGTTAGTGATACGTGCACCGTAGTGCTATGAACGTACACTTCTGGCGTTATATACGTAACATGATATATGATGAAAATGATATATGATGAAAAGGATTTCATGTTTGAAGCGACTGTTTATAATTTTGTGCCTAGTTTAATACTGTTGCATTATTGGTTTTATTGCCACACTATTGGGATTTTTCTCACCCCTTACGGGCTGCTATTTTTATAAAATGGCAGGAGGATGTAAAAGCTTTTGAGGACTTGGATATTTGCTGTTGGTTTCTACCGTTGGGCATGCTGCTGTGATTGTATTAATTTCATGGATGACTGTACTAATTGTGGATGTTTAAATTATTAGTGAACTATGTTTGCTTTCTGTTTTAAGACTTTTAAGAACAGCAAGTGTTTTGAAACGGATTTCAGAAACGTTTTAACGAAAACTGATTCATGACGTTTTGAAAGCTAAGTTAAAACTGTTTGTGCGAGCATTTTGTAGGTTGGCGTCCCGGGGCTACGGACCTTCGATTTTCTTATAATTTATATGCACGCGTAGCCCCAGGTGTCTAGTTTCATTATACATAAATCTTTCAACAAAATTCTGAAAGCTCGATTTATTATGATTTTTGCAAGTCAGGTCGTTTGATATAAATTCACTAATTTTAACTCTCGCCTTACGAGTTATGTTTCGAGGGGCAAACGAACTTCAAATTACTACCATTTTATATGAACGCGAAGCCCCGGATGTCTAGTTTCTAGATTACAAAGAATATTTTTTTGAATCGTTGAAGGGAATTTTATACGAATTTTTAAAGACAGCAAGGTCTGCCAGGAAAGTTATATTTTCAGTAGTTGAGAAATTTTGAAAGTATACTCTGATTTTTGTGACGAACCCGATTTCAATTATAAGTTTTTAATTGGCATTGTAAGAAGTGATTTTCAGTCTCTAAAATATGATTACAGAACTCTAATCCGCTTAGCAAACAACTCTCTTGAATGCATACAAGGGAGGGTGTTACAAGTGCCAATTACTGCTGTAGGGGGGAGGGGCGGCATTTATTTAAATAATTTTTTTTTTATTGAGTGTCACAAGAGAGAGTGTCGGCACTGTGTCAGGAGAGAAAAAAAAATTAACATAAGTGCCGCGAGATCTCTTAGCGTCATTTAGATACGATGAGTTCCTCCCGCGACACTTAGTAACCTCAAACTGTAATTATTTCCATTCACATACCAAATTCGTAGATTTAAATAGGAAAAGTCAAAAAGCCTTTGTTTCGATTGTCTGGACAATACATAGGGACTATTATGTTTTCTTAAAAGGCCAAGTGTAATTGCTGTCTGTTAATTTTGATCTGATAAAGAGATGTTGACTAAAAATTGCTGAAGTGGATTGATTTAACAAATATAATATCAAAGGGGAACTTAGAATGGATGATTGAGCGTAGGAAAGATAGTTAAATAGATTAAGTTTGGGGTAGCACAGCAGTTGGAATATACTAGGTACCACTTCCTGGTACTTTTAGTCATTGTCCGTTGATTGTCAGTAGCTGAGGATGATAGGACAATAGATACTAGTTTCAGTGGGGAGCCAATATGTTCTAAGAGAATTTTTTGAGCACATGACCTGTTGAATATATAAGTGAAGTAATATGAGAAGTAGCTTGAATATATGGGGTATGTCAATTATGTTAGTTAGACCAACACATTAAGTTTTGGGTCATCTTGTCTGCTGATAAAATTTCTTAAGGTGAGTAAATTGTAAAATTTTAAGCCTAAGTAGATTTTATATGTGTAGCCCGATGCACGCAATTTAGGCCCATGTATGTGGTGAGTAAACTGTATCATGGTGTTGATGTCCAATTATAAAGACATGGCTGACTGAAATTTAATGATGATGATAATAATAATAAATAAATAAATAAATAAATAAATAAAAGTGTTCAAATACATAAAAATAAAGAGAGAGCGAACTGAAAATTAAATATAAGGGATACAATATATATTATATTCCTTAATATGTGTATGGGTCCATTTAATTTTTGAGGCACAGCCTTAGAGCACACTTCGTGCATCATATAGTGGGTTGTTATTTTAGAAAGCATCGAATGGTCCGTACATGAACCCATATTCATTACCATGACAATTTTGGGTTCGTAAAGCTAGTGGCCCATTTTCACTTTATTCAATAATACCCCTTTGAATTAAAATGCTTTAAATGCTTTATTCAGCCATTCCCTTGCGTTTTAATCTGACATGTGTCAGATTCCCTCTCATCCTGAATTTTGATTTGAACAGAGGGTATTCTTGCAGAGATAGCTACATGATCATCTCTCTGTAGTTAGTTAAAAAAACTGGATAACGGGAAACTCCGTTAAAGTGTCTTTGTAGTAAGTAAACCACCATATAGATCACGCCGAGGAAATGACCACCAGGTACTGAAAAAGCCGAACACCTATTGCCTTGACTTTATAACCAAGTAGCTCGAGACACTGCCATACAGTATACAGATCACCGATCCACTTTTACACTATTCTCTCACCTAAACCACACAAATCCACAGCTCAAATTTCCCCCCTTCCCACTTGAACAACCCTCATACAGCGACCACGAGCAATCTTCACACTCACCGACCCACCATTCCATTTTCGATTCTCTCCCTCACCGACGGCAACCCACTTGGAACCACCTTCGAAAACCCACTTGGCACTCCGAACCCTTCTCATAGTCATCATTATCTTGACCGATTCCTCTGTCAATTCACCTGAATAGCACCTTCACTGAAAACCCCATTTGCATTTTCGGTTCGAGCTACACCCACAACCACAGTCGGTGTTTTGAACCCTCATCTCGGTCCTCGGACCTTCGATGCTAGTGGTTGTCCCTGTTGGAGCTTGAAGTAGTCAGTTTGTATCATCGCCACTGGGCAGATTTCTCGGTTCATTCACACAAAACACCATCCACGACTGTTGTGTACCAAGCAAGAATTTCAGCTTCAATTTAGCTCTGAAGAAACACACACCTCAGCCACAACCACTTAGGAAGACCATTTTCATTGTCTCGTAGGTTTCATCTTCACACTTTTTATATACTGATATACCGTTTGTTTAATTGATGTATAATGTTCAGACATGTTGCAAATTCTTCATTAAATAGCATGTTTTTGGTTGTGTGATCTGTAACCTATGTTATTTGCTTTGAGGACACAACTAAGCTTTAAGTTTGGGGTATTTGCTATCCACGGTATACATGTTTTATATTGAGTAATTGGGTAACTATGCATGCTAGGTTTTGAAAATATGAAAATTTTGAAAATTTTGCATGCTTTTGAGTTGTTGGTGGCTGAAGATAAAGATTTGCCTACTGTAATCTAACATGATAACTACTAGTGTATCTGAATTGTCTTAAATTCTTTGTCAGTTGTGCATTTGGTTCATTCTAAGCTAGTGAATTAGGTCAGCATTGACCATATAACATGCCATGAGAGATGTTGCAATCTCAGTTAGGTAAATCCAATGTTGAACCACTGAAGATAAAACCCTTGTGAGCCATAGAGCCTAAACACTTACATTTTCTTGCTAAGTGATCATTGTGCATTGGTGTCTTGAATTCTGCATTATTCCTAGACAACTAGTGTGCCAATTTTTATGTGATAAGGGCATTTGTTTGATTTTTGAAGCTTTGAGCCAAAAAGTCATCCTTATATTAATCCATTGCACCCCTTACTTTGAGCCTTAGATTTTTTATTTTTTTTTATATTCAACCTGTAATATGACAGCCAATATCCCCCAACCTACCCTTATTAGAAGGCCTTAGTCTTTGACTAATTTTGCTTAGGTTGAATAGACAAAAGAAGTGTGGCAGGGAAGGATAGCTTGCTGAAAAGGGTGAAGAAAAAGAAAAGGAAGTAAAAGGTGAATAGGTGTCAATTGTAGGCAAGGTGAAAAATAAAGAAGCACCAAGGAAAAAAGGAAAAGAAAAAGAAAGAACTACCGGTGCAGAAAAAAATTGAGAAAGTGTGAAATGGAAAAGAAAACTATAAGAAAAACAAAAAGGAAAAAAGGCAGAAAAAAAGAAGGTGAATATAAAAGTAAGGCTGGATATGATGGGAAGGAAGATTAGAATAAAAAAAGAGAGAAGCAAGCCTTCTCCTGTCATTAGAAAAAAAGTAAGTCTAACAAGCCTATTGAAGAGTAATCAGATACTATAGGCCAACCACAATTAGCCAAGTGACCTAAAAAACCATAAATTAACCGAACCCAACCCCATTACAAGCTTGAAAGTTCCTTTGATGGAAGTGGCATATTAGACATCAAGTGTCTAGGCAAAAATGTAGGTTGAAGGCAATAATGCATCAATGATGAAGACTGACTCCCCCATATATAAAAAAAAGAGAGTGATGAGTGAACTTGATTGGAAAGGAATTCAGTAGAAAACAATTGATCTAAGTCTAATCTGTGTATTGTGATTAATTGAGTTGGCATTTGTCTGGTTATTGTTTCTCTGAATTGCTGGTTTAGCTTGTACTGAATGATTCATTAGATGGAGGAATTAATGACAATATAGCTGAATGATGCTAGTAGTTAGAATGTGTGATAGTGTAGGAGTAGGAGTGTTAACGAGACGAGCCGAGCCGAGCCGAGCCGAGCCAAGCCAAGTTTTGGTCTTAAAAGGCTAAACTTGTGTTTAAATGTGTCAGCCTGACCAAGCCTGTTACCTGTTATAAATATAATTATCTGCCTGTGGCCTGGTTTATTTACAAAAAATAAAAGTTTGGTTTAGCCTGTTAGCCTCTTTAAAAAAAATCTAACAACAAAAATTTATCCAAACAGAATATATAATTAACAACAATAGTAATTCCATAAATATTCATAAATTCAATGTATATCCAAACAACATAATATAGAACAAAATCATTTAAAAAGTTTGTTTAACTAATAAAATTGGATGAAATGGATTGAGGAGAAAGAGAGGGCTATTACAAGTAGTATAAAAAATATAAAAAAAAATAAATAATAATATACTAGGCCAGCCTGAAAGGCTCTAAGGCCGAACTTTTGAATTGGAGCCTGAGGCCTTTTTATTAAACGAGCTTTTATACAAGTTCAAGCCTGGAGCCAACAATCAATTTTAGACATGTAAGCTCAGGCTTTCACGAGCCGAGTCAAAGGTCCTTGAAAGGCCCCTGGTTCGTTTAGCACCCCTATGTAGGAGAATATGATATTTTAACCACCAAGACATAACTGATTGACTGATGAATTCACCTGATAACATAAGAAGAAAGCTAACAAATGCTTGATATTTTCTTGTCTGCTTAAGGACATGCAGGTTTCTAAGTTTGGGGTATTTTGTTAGCTGAAATTCTTACCTGAATTAACAGTATATTTGCTATGGTGTTGGGCTGTTAATGACTCATTTTGCAGGTGAAATGGGCCTAAATTGTAAAGAATTGGCCCAAACAAGTAATTGGCAAATTGGATCATAATTTTTTGTGAATTTTACTGATATTCTGCTATATCATTTCAGCATTAGAGCCACATGAACAAAAAGGCTGATGTGTGGTGAGGTCTGCACCATTGGATGAGATTTAATCCAATGGACAACAAGCAAGCATTGGGACTTATAGAAATCAGGAGTTAAATAGGATTTTCTGCTTTAAGTCGTGAGTTTGTTTTTTCTAGTTTTGAGTTTTTCGACTTTTGTAAAGCACATGCAATACTTCTTTCTTAGAGAGGTCCAAGATTCAGTTGCATTCAAGCTCTCAATATGTAATTCTGTCTAGCTGTTAGTTTTCTGAACATTGTAATTCAGAGAACTGATCTGTAACTCTGAATTTTACTCTTCTATTTTTTACTTTGGTATTCAATTTCTAAATCTTTTTGTTGTGATTTTCTTTTTTGTAGTTACTGTAATCATGAGTTCTAATTCTTTTTCTGGGAACCTAGATGAAGTGGTTTATACCCATTAATTAGAATTAGTTGTTTAGAAAGCTCGTGATTTTCAGTTAGCAATATCTTCTTGTTTGAAGGCTATGAGAATAGTCTTTGACTTCAATTTTCATTAATCTTGATTGGGAAATTAAGATGCATGCATGTTGTTAATTGAATGCTTTAAGATCAGGGATGATTTGAAGTGAAAACTGAGATTTGACATAAACAAATATGATTTAAGCTTTGGGGACTGGTTTGAATTGATTTGATTCTAGGTTTGGGAAAATGCAGAAAAATGCTACAACACTCAACTTTCATCAAGAAAGTGCTATAGTGGGTAAAAACAGAGGGATGTGTAACGAAAAGGGAAAATCATGAAATCTAGAATTCCAATCATCTAGTGTTTGATATCTGATTGTTAATTGTTGTAGACATAATTGAGTTACCTTTGTGTAATCAAATCTGAATTTTAGTTAGTAATTGAATCTTAATCGAGGAAATTGATTTCTTTGAGTTTCAAGAAGCTAAGATAAGATTATATAAAAGAAAATAAGTACATTGTTCTTTGTGGAATGATCTTTATCATATGATACATATACTACTGTTCGTAATTGTTAGCACAAGAATAAAAGCATTTGAATTTTTGGAAAATTACATTCTAACACCTAACGACTGGAATTTCAAGGCGAATATGTACTTTGATCTGCAACAAGTATCATATGACCTTAAGGTCCAACTTTCTGGCCTTAAAATGGAAGGTACTGCTGCGGCCTGGTATCAATGAGTTTTTAGCATACGTGCTTGGATTGATTTGTTTTACGTCAATGATTTGAGACCTATTTACGAGTTTATAGCAATTAGATACGCCCAAATTTGGGTGCAAGGCCAGTTGTGCATCATTTTGGGCGCAACTATCCTGCACAAACTCAGGTGCAATTTGAAAGGAAATGTGAAGAGAAACACGTCCATTATTAGGCGCGACTAGTTGTGAATATAATTTTAATTAGGTGATGGATGATGTGGATTGAGCCAAGTGACATCATCGTGTCTGTTGCCTATGGGATTGGGAGTTAGTTGCGTCCTGTTTTAGTTGCGGTAGTTGCACATAAAAAGAGGCACAAATATACGGATTCATCTACTTCTTAAAAATATTTATGGTACTACTGTTGTACCATTCACTGCATCTATCCAATAAAGATTGAGGAATGACTGTCATGCTTTTATGGAAAGGAGAGAAAAATATTTTTTTTATCCAAATGTCACTTGTTGACTAGCAGATGTACATACTACAGATGTACAGAAGATGATCTCCTACTTCTTATGGATTTCCGGATGACATTGAAACAGAAGCAAACTCCTTCTTCCATCAAATGTTTTCTGATCAGTTAACCATTAATGTTATGGTGCAAATGCTTGCCCGATTCAAGGAATCAGAGGTGACTGTGTTTTAAAGTTTCACTTCCGGCCAATATGTTGCTTTACGTAACATGCTTGTATTGTTGCATTTTTGTAAGCTTTTATATGTCCAAAATATAAATTTTAGAACTTTTTGGCGATTGTTGATAGGTATAAACCGCTATCAAGGTTTTCTTAGCTCAAGTTCAGATGTGTATTATTGTCTTATCCCTTGCTTTTAAAATGCTGTCGATGGCATCTCATGTATCCTCTAATCTCTACAACTTTAGAGACTGAATAGAATTATTTACCTTTGAGAATTTTTGTATATCATTTGTAAAAAAGATGTAGTACATAGTGTTTGATCCCTGACCCTTTTGGAGATCACAATTTCGATTCAAATACTGTAAGTTTTCACCTTGCTATTTTATGATTGGACCCCAACTAAAATGATATCGTGTAGGCTGTTTCTGTATCTTGATGTCCTGTCGACAAATTGTTACCTCCTAGCTCAAGTTGAGAACCTTTATATAAGAAAGTTGACTCTGACTATGTGGGTTCTTTCTGTTTCTATTATATCTAAATGTTATTTTGTTTAAAGAAAACTTTTGTTGGGAACTCGGTTCCCTTAAGCTCGGCTAAGCAGCTTTTTTGCGGAAGTCAATTAACAAGATCCTGATCTCGGATCTCGGCAATAAAATTCACTATGAAAATAATGGTTACAAAGAATCAAACACACCAATGTGGTGGTTAACTCAACCTCTCTAACAATGGTGATAATCAAACTACCCTAGAGATGTTTCACTCAAACTCTCTCTAGAGATCTCTCAAATGCAAAGCATAAAGCTTTGCTCTCAAATCTCAAACAATTTTCTCTGAAATTTCTAATCTCTCTCTTAATCTCTAACCGAACCTCCACCCACAACTAATGAGTATATAGAGGAGGTGAGATCTAGGGTTTAGGGTTTTTAGGAAACCCCTCAATGGGCTTGAGCTTGGCATTGAAGGAGGAAGTCTAACAAATCTCCCCCTCCAACTTCAATGCGTCGGCTTCAGCATCAACCCGGCTCCTTCACAGTAGTCTTCAAATTTTCTTGCTCGAACCGACTTTGTCATCATGTTGGACCAATTTTGGTCAGTGTGCACTTTGACGAGTTCGAGCTCTCCACCTTCCACCATATCCCGGATCCAGTGATACCTCACATCAATGTGCTTAGTGCGGGAGTGATAGGTCGAATTCTTTGCAAGATGGATTGCGCTTTGATTGTCACAACCCAGCTCGTACTTGTCTTGATCATGGCCGAGTTCCATGAGGAACTTCTTCAACCACAGCATCTCTTTGCTTGCCTCAGTAGCGGCAATGTAGTCAACCTCGGTTGTCGATAGTGCAACACACTTCTGAAGTCTTGATTGCCAAGAGACAGCTCCTCCGGAAAATCTCATCATGTGTCTCGTCGTCGATTTCCTCGAGTCAGAATCTCCCCCTAAATCAGAATCAAAGTAGCCTTGCAACTCGGCTTTGCCTTCTCCAAATCGGAGGCATAAATTTGTCGTACCTCGGAGGTACTTGAAGATCCACTTCACTGCTTCCCAGTGTTCTTTGTCGGGGTTTGACAGATACCAGCTTACCATTCCAACAACATACGCCAAGTCGGGTCTAGTGCAAACAATTGCATACATCAAGCTTCCGACAGCGGATTGGTATGGGACCTTCACCATCTCATCTTTGTTTTCATCAGATCTCGGACATTGCTTCTGGTTCAGTGTTATGTGTCCGGCAAAGGGGTGCTCACTGTTTTAGCTTTGTCCATGCTGAATCTCTTCAGAATCTTCTCAATATACTTCTCTTGACTCAGCCACAGTAGCTTCTTTTGTCTATCTCGGATAATCTTGATTCCGAGAATCTGCTTTGCAGGGCCGAGGTCTTTCATTGCGAAGGATGAGCGCAACGCCTTTTTCAGGGCGGCTATCCTTGATTTGTCTTTCCCTACAATAAGCATGTCGTCAACATATAACAACAAGATCAAAAAATCTCTGACCTCGTACCTCTTCACAAATACGCAGTGGTCGGCTTCTGTCTTCTAAAAATTGTGATCAGTCATGAATGATTCAAACTTCTTGTACCACTGCCGAGGTGCTTGCTCCAAGCCATAGAGGCTCTTCTTCAACCGACATACCAAGTCTTCTTGGTCTGGAGCTCGAAACCCTTCAGGTTGTTCCATATATATTTCTTCTTCTAAATCACCGTGAAGAAATGTCGTCTTCACGTCCATTTGGTCTACCTCGAGGTCCATCGAAGCCGCCATGGCTAACACGGTTCGGACCGAGGTCATTTTCATCACAGGAGAAAAGATCTCCTTAAAGTCTACTCCTTTCTTCCGATTGCAGCTTTTCACTACAATCCGGGCTTTGTATCTCGGCTTCTGCCCATTCTCTTCATTCTTAATCTTGTAGACCCATTTGTTTTTCAGAGCTCGTCTTCCTTCAGGCAACTCGGTTAGCTCATAAGTCTGATTTTCGTGCAGAGACTTCATCTCTTCCTGCATTGCCTTTTCCCATTCTTCTTTCTCTGAGCTCGTCACAGCCTCATCATAACTCTGAGGCTCACCGTCTTCAGCAACAACGGTGTATTCATCATATGGGTATCTTGTAGAGAGTCTTCTTTCTCGAGTTGGATATCTCGGCTGTTCTTCAGCTTGAGAACCCGGTTCATCATTCTCATCCTGGATCTCAACATCAACTCGGACCTCATCATCAGCTTGTTGCTGGTCATCAATTTCTTCATTGTCTTGATTTTCTCCCCCTGCTTCAGCTCGGACAGGAGGATTGGGTTCTTCACGTCTGACAGTAACCCGGACTTTGGGCTTTGAGATGTCATGAATGGTCTCATCTTCATGAAAGATCACATCTCGGCTTCTCACTATCTTCTTATTGATTGGATCCCAAAGTCGGAACCCGAACTCACATCTCGGCGAACCAAGATAAATGCATTCTTTAGTCTTCACATCAAGTTTTGCCCTTTCATCTTTAGGGACATGCACGAAAGCTCGACATCCAAATACCTTCAGTTGATTATAGGCCGCTTTTCGACCTGTCCAGACTTCTTCTAGAATTTCTCTTTCAAGTGGCCGTAATGGTGAGAGATTGATCAAGTCAACAACAGTTCTGACAGCTTCTCCCCATAATGATTTCGGCAATCTGGCATTGGATAACATGCTTCGTACCTTCTCTTCAATAGTTCGGTTCATCCTCTCAGCTAGTCCATTCAACTGTGGAGTCTTGGGAGGCGTCTTCTCTAGTCGAATCCCGACCGCTCTGCAGTATGCATCAAATGGGCCGCAATACTCACCACCATTATCAGATCGGACCACCTTCAATTTCTTGCCAGTCTCCCTTTCAACCATAGCATGGAATTCTTTAAAGGATTGGAGTACCTGGTCTTTAGACTTCAAAAAAAAATACCCACACTTTGCGGGAATGGTCATCAATAAATGAAACAAAGTATTGAGCTCTTCCAAGGGATCTTTTCGACATGGAGCAAACATCAGTATGGACGAGGTCAAGAATATACTTGCGTTTTCTAGGTTGATCCGGTCTCACAAAAGAAACCCGGTGCTGCTTTCCAGCTAGGCAGTGCGTGCAACTCTCCAACGCTTCGCCTTTCAACCCGGTCAGTAATCCTTTCTTGTTCAGGATCTGGAGCTCTTTCTCGCTCATGTGGCCGAGGCTCTTGTGCCATAGCTCCAAGTTAGGTTCATCTCGAACAGAATTAGCTTCTCCGCCATTGATCTTTCCTTGCATCTCGTACAAGCAGCCTTCCTTCGTACCTCGGGCTACGACCAAGTTTCCCTTGGCCAGTTTCCATCTAACACTACCGAAATAGTTCACTAACCCGGCATCATCAAGCTTGCCTACCGAGATTAGGTTTAATCGCATGTAAGGAACATGCCTTACATCCTTCAACACAAGTCGGCATCCGACATCTGTGGTCAGGGTCACATCATCGACACCAACAATCTTGCTGGTCACTTGATTTCCCATCTTCACGACTCCAAAATCACCACCTCGGTAAGAGGAGAAAAAACCTTTGTGTGGAGTAATGTGGAAGGAGGCACCAGAGTCAACAATCCAGGTGCAGTCATCATATGCAACATTCAAATAATTATCCTCGCCAAGGAGGAATATCTCGGCATCCGGGTTGACAACCACCGCAGTGGTGTTATTGTCTTCCCTCTTCTTGGAATAATCTGATCCGGCTTCACAGAGTCGTTCTTCTCATCTTTCTACAAAGTCCAGCAGTCTGGCTTCATATGACCTGTCTTTTCACAGTAAAGGCACTTCAACTCATATCTCGGCTTTAACCGACCTCCGAACTTTCCTCTTCTGTCACGATCTCGACCCCGACTATTGCTTCTACCTCGGGAGTCGAATTTCCCTTTGCTCTCAGCAACGTTGGCCTCAGATGTGCTCGAAATACCTCGTTCTCTTCTCCTGGCTTCTTTGCCCAGGAGGCTGTCTGTCACGACATACATCTTCAATTTTCCATCTGGAGTCAAATTATTCAAGGTAACCACCAGAGTATCCTAGCTTTCTGGCAGCGAGCTCAACAGCAGCAAGGCCTGCATCTCGTCATCAATTTTCATCTCAGCCTTTGACAGCTGATTCATAATACCTTTGTAGGTGTTGGGGTGTTCAATCATACTCATGCCATCCTTGTATTCAAGCTTCACAAGTCGGCGAACCAGGTGTGCTTTGTTCCTGGGAGTCTTCTTCTGAATCATGGACTCCAACTTCGTCCACAACTCGTACGCGTTCGTAAACTCGGACACGTGCTCAAAGAGGCTTTTGTCAATATATTTTCTAATCGTAGCTACCTTCTTACGACTCTGAATCTCCTACTACTTATCGGTTTTGCTTGCCGGTCTCTCATCGAGGATAATGGGCTCATGTAAATCTTTGCAATAGAGATGATCTTCCGTCATCGGTCTCCAATAGTTGAAATTGTCTGTGGTCAGCTTGAACATATCTCCATCATGGGTTATGCCACTGGTCTCTATCTCGTCTCCCTCAGAACCTGTCGAACTCGGGCTCTGATACCACTGTTGGGAACTCGGTTCCCTCAAGCTCGGCTAAGCAGCCTTTGTGCGGAAGTCAATTAACAAGATCCTGATCTCGGATCTCGGCAATACCTCGGCCTGAACTTCACCAGGTCGGGCAGCGCAGCGAAAAAATGAAAAACACAAATAGGAGAGAGAGAGAGAGAGAGAGAGAGAAGGAGAGAGAGAGGAGAGAGAGAGAACACAAGCAGTTTTAACGTGGGAAAACCTTCTTCAATGAAGAAGTAAAAACCCACGGGACCTAGTCTAGATCAAAAATCCACAATGAAAATAATGGTTACAAAGAATCAAATACACCAATGTGGTGGTTAACTCAACCTCTCCAACAATGGTGATAATCAAACTACTCTAGAGATGTTTCACTCAAAATCTCTCTAGAGATCTCTCAAATGCAAAGCATAAAGCTTTGCTCTCAAATCTCAAACAATTTTCTCTCAAATTTCTAATCTCTCTCTTAATCTCTAACCTAACCACCACCCATAACTAATGAATATATAGAGGAGGTGAGATCCAGGGTTTAGAATTTTTAGGAAACCCCTCAATGGGCTTGGGCTTAGCATTGAAGGAGAAAACCCAACAACTTTGACTGAAAATTTTGCAAGAATTTATGCTTTTGTTATCTCTTTGATGTTATTTGTTTCCAATTTAATTAATTATTATGTGGTATGTGGTTAACTACTAATATCATTTCGATGTTGGTGTGAGTTAACAGGGATAAATTAATTTTTGAATTCATGATTCCAAACTTGTTTGAGGAGTGTAAATTTTTCCCGAAGTAAAAGGCAACTCAAAATTGCTGCAGTTCTCTTTGGTAAGTTTTGCTCTTCGCATTGCAGATGATGAAATGCAACTAAACTATATTTATCACCTAGTGCCTTGATGATCACCACCATACCGGTGGTTTGTGTTACGGTTCTACTAGGCAACTTTAGGTATGGGTTGTGTAAGAACCCGCACCGTTAATTAAGGAAGTTAATTAATTAATTATGAGAAATTAGAAAATAATTCCATAATTGACCCTAATAATTATTATGAGTCTTAGATAATTATAGTAAGTGAGTAATAATGCTGAAAGTCGCTTTTCAGACGAAAAGTGCAGATACCGGTTCTGCTACTCGGTATAAATGTGTACCGATGATGTGTCCCGAAAAATTATAATAAGTGTGGGAATATTACTAGAATAATATATAGGACTTGTAAAACAAGTTTCAAGTCAAAATAATGAGAACTGGTGTCAGAACTGATACTGGCTTGGAAAAGCGCATACCGGAAATTAGTAGCAATTATACTGGCTTGTTATTTGATCTTAAAAAAATGAGAAATCTTAAAAAAATGAGTGGGTTCAGAATCCTAAGTTTGGGATTAAAATGCTAAGTGTAGAAATTAATGCTAATATTGTGTGTTTAATGACTTAAACATCTATAAATACATAACTTGGCCCAAAACCCTAGACACACCAGCTGCTACGTGACCTTTTTGGAGGAGCTGACCAGTTTGCTACTGTTCCATTGATTTCTTCTCCACTTGGTGAGCCAAAGTGAGCACCTTTGCTCTTAGTTTCTTCACAAAATACCTTGGTCTTGTGTGAGCTTGCTTGTGTGTGGTGAGGGGTCACTGATACAATCCGGCAAGTGTACCGATCGTTCAAGTAATAGAGTGATAAGTAAGTTATCATTTCCACAGGGATTGTGAGCGAATATCTTATAAACGTCCTTTCAAGATATAAAACCCAAGTGATTTGAAGAACAATAGAAATTAAAGACAAAGACGTATTTTTGGATTTTAAAAATAAGAGAATGATGCAAAATGATTTGGATAAAAATATGAGAGATATTGCAGGTAAGTACACTCGCCCTATGATCCCCTCTTTTCACTACGGATTGATTCACATTGCTCAATTAAAATAAACAATCAAACAATTTATCATCCAAACAATTATTAGCTAAACCCCAATTCCTTGCAAATTTAGCCCTTTAATCACAATTAAAACCTCAATTCCTTGCAATGTTTCAATTGAGATCAAGCATTACACAGATAAATTAAACTTTTGTAATCAAGAATGCGTCTATTCCTAGCATGCATGTTAATTATTATCCTACCCCCTTTCTGGACCAAAACCCCAATATTCCTATCTAGGGTACCCTCAGATTATCATTCACTACTAAACTGATCAGATTTAATATAAACGATAAGCAATACGCACATAGTAGGCATAAATTAATTAAATTAAAGAGCGAAAAGTAAACCAATCCATAACTAAACAAAAGGTTCACATAGGGTTTGTGACCTTACCCACAATGAAGGAAAATTAGCCAAACATAATCATGGCTAAAACTAATCCAATATTCAAAAGCATAAAATTACAGAGAAAAGAGAAGAAGAAGAACTGTAGAAGAATCCTCCTGAGCTCTGCCGTCGGTCTCCTTCTGAAGAAATAGGTCGGAATATCAGATCCCCTAGGTCTAGCACAAAGATCCTATTTATAAACTTATTTTTTTCCTTCTTCCAAAAATACCCCCGCGGAAAGACGGTGTTATTTTCTCGCAACCCGGCGCCGGTTCGGCGCACGTTTGCGCCAACTTGCTGCCTCGAATACGAAAGTCGGAACTGATTGCATGTGACACGGCGCCAGTTGGCGCCACCCTTGGTCTTTTGGGCGCCACTTGGCGCCATTCTCCCTTGACTTTGGGCGCCAAGTGGCGCCACTTTTCCTCTTGTTGGGCGCCCTTGTGCGCCATTACCCTGGTCATGAATGTGTGTGGCGCTAGTTTGCGCCACTCTGGCGCCAACTAGCGCCAATTCTCTGGTATTTGGCCTGCGCAGCACCCGAGTGAAATTTCCTATGTGTGTCGCGTCAACAGACTTTTTGTGATTTGTAATTTCCACTCCTCTTTTCCTGTAAAAACACAACCAAAAGGTAAATATTATTGATATAGAAAGAATCAATATAAATAGCAAATATGCATTTAAATTGCTCTCTTATGACCTGATTCTTATCAATTTTAACATGGAAAAACCACACTTGCCAGAGGCACATCAAATCATTCCCAGATTTAAACGTTGTTGTCCCCAGCAATGTACAAGACTCAATCCAGGAAACAATCAATTATTCCAACACAATATCACACAGACAATCAAGAGATCACTATGCTAAGCATGACTGAATCCATGCAAAGAACTCCTAACAATGCCTTCTATTCTCATGAAAATGTCAGAGTCTAACTTGAACACCCCTCACCAAGATAATCATATAACGCTCAGCACTCAAGTGTTTAAGGGAGTAACAATCTCTCAATCCATCATAGCAATAACATTACCATAAGCTTGATCATATTCTCAAAAATTCTTAAAAATGAAGAATCAAACACATGCATCAATTGATCAAAAGGACTTCACAGGTTGTAACTTGGCCGGGTTTAAGGGTAGGAATTTATGGACAGTAGCTCAAACAACAATGAGATTGAAAACTGATATTATTTCATTTTTAACACTTTCAACTCAATGATTTTTCTCCACTAACATTCCCACAGAATTTCGGGAATTAATTCCTTTCAGCCACATTTTCTTTACATTCACCCTTTTTTTCTTTTTTTTCCTTTTTTTTTTTAAATTTTAAAACTTTTTTGTTGTAAGGGCACTGATGAAATTTTACCTCCCTAATTATTTGACCTCTGTGGAGCTTACCTCAATTTCTTTGTTTAATTTTTCAACACATCAGTAATTCAATCTCAATCAAGGTAAGTCACAATGGATGTAGGCTAAGCCATCAATAAGGCCACAGGTCATTTAACAACAAATAAGTTCAGGCTCAAGGGGCTAACAATGGAAAAATTCATACAGGTGGGTTATTTTTGGCCAGTAGCTAACAAGAACAAAATGCCTTTATCATATCAATCAATACATGCATAACAGAGAAACAGAGCAAGTTCTAGAATGCTATCACAGTGAGGTCTCTCAGAATAAAATAAGTGTTTAAGCACAAAACCTCACCAGCTATGATGTTAAGCTAGACTTCTAAAAGAACATCAGGCATCATTAATCATTCAAGCACAAAATTCAGACAAACGAGCAATCATGAAATCTACTCATGCCAATACAATATTATGCCAGAAATTCATACAAAACATGGTTCCTAGGATGAATCAGGCAAATTAACTAGGCAAAACATATCTAAACCTGGGACTTGCTCAGAAAACATGTTCAAATTTTTTTTATTTTTTTTCTAAATATAGCACACAAAATACTATAAAAATAACTAAGAAAATTAAAAGAGTTAGAATATCTCCCCTGATAGAAGCATTGCAGCAGTTCTAAGGTGCAAGCCTACCATTCCCAGATTTAGAGAATTGCTGTCCTCAGCAATAATTAAACCACAAGAAAGAAGAAAAACCTGCACAATAGAACAAAAAGTGGCATATAGAAGAAACTATAATGCGCACATCAAAACTTCAGAGAAAAATATACCAACGTAAAGCAACTAAAAATAAAAATACGAAACAGAAAAATAAACTAATATACAAAATCTCCGTCAGCAAGGAGATATAATCAACCCTCCGTGCAGTGGCGGACCCAAGAAATCTTATTTATGTCTGCACATTTAGGGATGTGGATTCGGCAACGGTGTAAAAAAAACTTGATCTTACTACAAAAATAAAGTACTTTTTGGGACCTCAAAAAAATTATGGGACCCAATTTAAACCTTTAGAAAAAAATTGACTTGTAATCCCTCTGAATTCCAAAATAGACTCAATTTAGTCTTTTTAAGAGACTAATGTAGGTCTTCTTTGAATTTAAGAGGGACCAGGGTCTATTTTGGAATTCAAATGGACCGTGAGTCAACTATTTTTTCTTCCTCAAAGATTAAATTGGGCCCTGTGATTTTTATTAAGGATCCAAAATATACTTTACTTTTTCCTTTTCCAAAAATTTATGTGTGCACTTGCACACACTTGCACCAATACAGAGCCTCCATGTCATCCCCCTCAGCAGCGTGGGATGACCCAGCAAATGGAGGATCCGGTGGTACTGGATGCTTTGGTGTATGAGACCACCATTCCCAGATTTGTTCCAAACCATGAAGCCATGTTAAGAACTCTTTGAAGCTTTGATTTTTCCGAGAGATAGAGTCTCGGTGTCTCTTGTCAAACTTCAGCTCCCGGTGTCTCTTCCAACTCGTATCAAAGAGTTTCACCACTTCCTTTCTTAGTACCTTCTTCAGTATCGGATTACGCCTCCTTTGAGACGTCTTCACCTCTTTGACATCAGCTTTTAGAGTTTGAGGAAGATCCTTCAATTCCACTTTTGAGGTTCCATCTTCCTTGTAATCATCTGCTTTTTCAGGAACCTCAACCGCTACATCTTTTTCTTTCTTTACGACTTCAAAACTAAAGCAATCGTCTTTGTGAGAAGACTGTTTTAGAGAATCGAAGACGTGAATAGTAACGGTTTCATCATTCATTCTTAGCTCGAGCTTCCCGCTTTCAACATCAATCAGTGCACGAGATGTAGCTAAGAAAGGTCTACCCAGTAAAAGAGGCATTTCAGCTCCCCCTTCCATGTCCAACACCACAAAATCAACAGGGAAGATGAACTTGTCTACCTTCACAAGAACATCTTCAATAATACCACTAGGTTTCCTCAAAGACTTATCAGCAAGTTGAAGAGATGCTAAAGTAGGCTTCAACTCGGTGATCCCAAAGGAATTACAAATAGAAAGGGGCATCAAATTAATGCTAGCCCCTAGATCATATAATGCTCTGCCAATTTTTTTGTTACCAATTTCAACAGAAATATTGAAGCTCCCTGGATCATGACGCTTAGGCGGGAACTTCTTTGTAATAATAGCACTACACTCCTCAGTGAGTGTCACCGTTTGGCATTCTTGCAACTTGTGCTTTCTTGACAACAAATCCTTCATGAACTTGGCATAATTTGGCATGCTAGTCAAGGCTTCAGCAAAAGGGATATTGATATGCAATTTCTTGAATATATCAAGAAACCTTCCATATTGTTGCTTCTGATCCTCCTTCTTGAATCTGTCAGGATAAGGTGCCATGGCTCTCACATATTCAGGACTCAACTCAAACTTCTTCTTTTCAACTGGCTTCTCCACTTCAGCAGGTTTTTTAATTTCTTTTTCTGGCTCCTTAACCTCCTTTAGCTTCTTTTCAGCTTCCATATTTATTCTCGGCTTTTCTGGAGCTGCTACCACTTTTCCAGTTCTAGTTGTGATAAACATACAATCCTCCTTGGGATTTGTAACTGTGTTACTAGGAAAAGTACCTGGAATTCTTTCTGAAACTTGCTTTGCCAATTGGCCTATCTGATTCTCCAGGTTCTTTATGGAAGCATTTGTATTTTTGTAGTTGGCTCTAGTCTCCTCCATAAAGGTATTAGTGGTCTGAGCCATCTCATTAGAAGTCTTGGCCATTTGTGCAAAGGCTTTTTCCCACTCAGCAGGCTCTCGTTGTTGACTCTGTGAAGGCTGAGTATAAGTATTAGACTTGAAATCCATGCCAACTCCCTGAGCTCTCCGCTGAAAATTGTTACCACCACCACCAGAAAAATTCTGATTTCTCTGAAGATTTGGCTGCTGAGGGCGCTGGTCATACCATATACCATTCACCTGCATTTGTTGAGGTGAATCAGAAGAAGAAAGAGATGGACATTCATTAGGAGCATGACTGTCCGTACAGTAGTCACAGACAAAAGCAACAGACTGAGCTTGAACTCCCGCGATCTGCATCTTGTCAAGCCTGGAAGTCAAACTAGCCATTTGTTGAGCTAGCAATTTATTTTCAGCCAGAACTGACTCATTACCTTCTAGATGAAGGCTACCTTTCTTAGACTTTGAAGATACCCCTTGATTTTCATTCCTGGCCATCCTCTCTATCAGCTCCAGAGTTTCATTCGCCCTCATGGTTTTAATAGTACCACCAGCTGCACCATTCAAAACCATTCTATCTTCAGGTGTGATGCCATTGAAAAATATTCTGACTTGATTACCAGCAGTCAAATTATAATGAGGGCACCTCCTCATCAAGTCCTTGAACCTGTTCCAGGCTGCACACAATGTTTCACCCTCAGTTTGAGTGAAGTTGGTGATATCATTCACCATTTGATTGTATCTCTCCATGGAAAAGAACTCTGCAAAGAACTTTGTAGACAAATCCTCCCATGTAGCAATGCTCCGTGCAGGCTGCCTCTCCAGCCAGCTAAGTGCTTCTCCCTTTACAGCAAAAGGGAATAATCTCAACCGGATAGCATCATCAGACACCCGAGGGTGCTTGGTTGAGTCACATATCATTAAGAACCGGTCTATGAACCTGTGAGGATCCTCATGCTCATCTCCTCCAAATTGAACTCTCTCCACCAACTGAATTATGGAAGACTTCAACTCCCAATTATTGTCAGCAATATTCGGTTGGACAATACTTGAATTAGGCCTGTTGAAGGCTGGAGTGAGGATGGTATCCATAAGTGGATTTTCAGCTTC
>NW_026897881.1:0-39369 GCF_033153095.1 Gastrolobium bilobum | reverse complement strand
AACAACTGCATCGAGATAGGTGGAGTTACCTTTGAACCTTCTCTAGTGGAAACCTATCGGATATACTCGGTCAATCGGTGGTCTAGGTCGACTTGAACCGTCAACCTTTAGTGTATACCTAGACAATAGGAGTCACACAATTGCTTCTCTAGCATTGTTGGTCCTTTGTTGTGCCCATTTTGGCCGTGGGACACCTGCCTGGTTCTGCGAGTGTTTTAGAGAATCGGCCTTTGAAAAATTCTCATAGAAGCGGCCCTCACTTCACACTCACATAGGTGATTTCTTGTGATGTAACTCACTATACATCATTTGAACACAACAGATTAAGAAATCATTAAAAGCCTAAGTGCTTACCCTCATAAATACACTGTCTTGTCTTAGGAATGAGTATGAGTTTAAGAACTCCACAGTGTTTAAACAGTCGACCATCACTTAGTTGTCTCTTTGAACCTAGTTCATGGGATCTCCACTCTTCTAGGTAGAGTTACCGCAATGCTCAACAATTGATAGGCCTTAAACCCATTCCTTTCGACAAATTTTCAACCAACTCTCTAGGAATCCCTTTGGTTAACGGATCCACTATGTTTTCCTTAGACTTAACATAGTCAATTGAAATGATTCCATTCGAGAGTAGTTGTCTTACGGTATCATGTCTACGACGTATGTGTCTAGACTTACCGTTATACATGACGTTCTTGGCCCTTCCAATAGCTGCTTGGCTATCACAATGTATGCATACAGATGGTACCAATCTTGGCCAATTAGGAACATCCTCAATAAAATTACGAAGCCATTCGGCTTCTTCACCGGCCTTATCTAAAGCAATAAATTCTGCTTCCATGGTTGACCTTGCAATGCAGGTTTGCTTGGACGATTTCCAAGACACAACACCTCCACCAAGGGTGAACACAAATCCACTTGTGGATCTAGTGTCGTTAGAGCCGGTGATCCAATTTGCATCACAATACCTTTCTATAACATAGGGGTGTTTCTTGTAATGCAAAGCAAAATTTTGAGTATACTTCAGGTATCCCAAAACTCTTACCATAGCTTTCCAATGATTTTCATTTGGATTACTAGTAAAGCGACTTAACAGACTTACTGCGTAAGCAATATCAGGTCTGGTGCATTTCATAACATACATCAGGCTTCCCAACACTTGAGCATATAGCTTTTGTGATGTAGCTTTACCAGTGTTCTTTAATAAACTCAGATTAGAATCTACAGGGTTCCTCACAAGAGTTATTTTCAAACTCTTGAATTTCTCAAGAACCTTAGCTACATAGTGAGCCTGTGATAAGGCCAACCTTGTAGATGTTCTATGGATTTTAATACCTAGGATAACGTCTGCTATCCCCATATCTTTCATATCAAACTTACTATTAAGTAACTGTTTAGTAGCTTTAATCATTTGATTATTACTACCCATGATCAACATGTCGTCTACATAAAGACAGACAATGGCAAATCCTTTTTCAGTATTTCGAACATAGACACATTTGTCACACTCATTGATTCGAAATCCATTTGATAACATAACATTGTCAAATTTCGCATGCCATTGCTTTGGAGCTTGCTTTAACCCGTAAAGGGATTTTATTAAGCGAAAAACTTTCCGTTCTAGTCCTGGAACAACAAAACCTTCAGGTTGTTCTAAATATATCTCTTCTTCCAGGTCGCCGTTTAAGAAGGCGGTCTTAACATCCATTTGATGTATTTGTAGTCCATTCAATGCAGCTACCGCGATCAACATCCTAATGGATGTGATCCTTGTAACCGGTGAATAAGTATCGAAATAATCGAGACCTTCACGTTGCCTGTAACCTTTTACCACAAGCCTTGCTTTATATTTATCAATAGTGCCATTCTCTTTCATTTTTCTTTTGAAAACCCACTTACTTCCTAAAGGCTTATTGCCAGTAGGAAGATTTACCAATTCCCAAGTGTGGTTGGACAAGATAGATTCTATCTGACTATTGATAGCTTCTTCCCAGAATGGTCCTTCCGGAGACGTTATAGCTTCCTTATATGTCCGAGGCTCATATTTTTAATAAATATGTCATAAAATCAGGTCCAAAAGATGTGGCGGTCCTTTGCCTCTTGCTACGTCTAGGTTCATCTTCTATATCCTCTACAGGATCAGTATCAATTGTAGCATCCTGAGGTATCACAACCTGATCATCATTATTACCACTTGATTCAGGTATCCTCTTATACGGAAATACGTCTTCAAAGAAAGTAACTTCCTTTGACTCAATAACCGTATTAGCATGTATATCTGAGACATCAGATTTATACACTAGAAACCGATAAGCACTACTATTAAGTGCATAACCGATGAATACACAATCCACAGTTTTAGGTCCGATTTTCAACCTTTTGGGTTTAGGAACCGCAACCTTAGCCAAGCACCCCCACACTCTAAAGTATTTCAGGGATGGCTTCTTTCCTTTCCATACGTCGTATGGTATGCTCTTTGTCAAACACCCCCACACTTAAAGATAATTCAAGGTAGGCTCCCTACCTTTCCATATTTCATAGGGGATATTCTTAATTTTCTTGTGGGGTACTTTACTGATTATATAATTTGTCATTAAATGACTTTGCCCTACAAACCAGACATCAACAACATCATTTTATTTAATGTCTGGTTCTTTATACACAATCACATTAAATTGCAACACCATAAGGAGCAATCCTTTGATATATAGTACCAAACTCTAAACAAAATTTCTCAAAGAGGACATCATTCCTCTCAACAATCCCATTGGATTGTGGAGCATAAGGAGCCATCGTTTGGTGTAAAATTTCAAACTCTAAACAAAATTCCTCAAAGGGACATCATAACCTCCCCCTCGATCGCTCCTTAATACCTTAACCTTTCAATTTAACATTATTCGACTATAACACATATATCAAATAATAAATTCCAATTTAACCCTAAAATGATACACAATCATCATGTCATTTACAATATTCAAAGTCATCCATTGACCTTGATCATGCCATCACTAAGATAGCTTTTTGAGTTCACATAGTATCAAATATTTCACTAGATATAAGGCTTTTATATCCATCAAAGCACATAGTGCATTTTTAAGCAAGAGTTATGACTTGTCTAAATCATAGAGTTAAAACTTTCACATTTATAAGTAACGGGTTAATGGATATCAAACACCATCATATATCGTCAAATCCATTAAGTGTACCATATACAAATGAATGCCAATAAATGCATAACATTTCACACATAATAACTAATATAACAAAATATTCATGTCATAAATATTTCTCATTTATCATACTATATACCATTAAATGGCATCAAATTTCACTGCATTTCTCATTGAACCAGCATCAAAGTAAGCACATCAAACCAAAGGTCATATATCAATTTTTGGTACCATGCTTATAAATATATAAAGCCATTTCACAAAAGACTTAATATAATTGGAAAAACCATCAACCATCAAACCGGATTCATCACAAATCATGGTTGTCTTTCACGAAACAATTCTTTTAGAATAAAGTCATGCATATAATTAGAACAAAGATTCACAAAATTCAAGATATTATATAGCAATATTTTCATGACAGTTAGCACATAAATGTCTTTCCCACAAAGACCTTGTCCATTCTTTTAATGGAAGCACCCAAAACGAAAACACTATATATAAACAAGTTTTCCATAAAGGCAAGAATGCATGAAAACGACAATAGTAATTTTCCATATTTCATCATGTCATGTAATGTATATATATACATAAAAAACAATCCACGTACAGGGAATTGAAATGAATTTGAAAGTCAATATTCAATCACGTAAATCAAAGCACAAATTCAATCCATGAAATATAGATGATATAGAATGCGTAATATTGCACATTGCACACAAACCAGAAAATGTGGCAACAGTAGAAAAAATTCTAACTTCTTATACAAGAAGCACGAAAACCGAGAAGCAAATTAACACAAAACTATAGCAAAGGAAAACAGTGTCGGTTCAACACAAAAACCGCTATTCAATTATAAGGAAAATCCTATATTATCAACGAAAATTCCATACTTTCGTAATTAGATGCAGATTAAAGGCGTCACTTCCAATATTCAAACACAGATGAATATTCAAAGAAAAATCGATACTGCTAAAAACTAAAAACATATATTAATATTTATAAAATATCAAAATAAATATTCCACCATTTGAATGTTCACAAAACAAACACTCAACACAGATTATAAATTCCATTTCTGTTACACAAACAGAATCCGAAATTAATCACACAGATTAATTAATCACACAGATTAATCACATATGAATTAATCACACAATAGATAAAAACAGAAACAGTATATAAAATAAAATACAGAATATACTGATCACAGGTTCAAAACACCGAAATTGTCTTAAGATTGTTAATGAAGACAGTGGGTGATGTTAAATCACTAAGAGGTTTGAACCCATGAATAAACCAGAAGGGAGTAGATGATCAGAATTGTCACTGTGCAATTAAAAATATTAAAAAATAGACTTACTTGATATGTATGAAACAAACAAAATCAGAAGAATGAAAAAATGCAATATCAGAGGAATAAAATCCGAGCCCACAGAACGTGTCTCCTTAAGACAATTTGTCCCCTCACTGATGCCCAAGGTTGATGGACACTTGTCTCCCAGGATAGAACGGATTTCGTCTGAAGAATGGCGGCACTACCAATCAACAGCCCAAACGAACACAACAATATGCCAGAGGAAATCACACCGGAGTATGAAAAGGAATATGCAAAACCGGAAGGAGAAAAATTCCGGCAGAGTTTCAGTGCAGAAAATTGGATCCATTTTATGAAGGTGTCAGTGTCTATTTATAGACACTGACCGGTCACGTTTCAAAAGACACCTATTCGACGACGAAACAACACATCCGTTGGACACGAAAAGACACATTCGTTCAACACGAAAAGGCACCCATTCAAGGATGAAACAACATGTCCGTTAGGATGAAACAACACATCCATTAGGATGAAACAACACATCTGTTCGGATGAAACAACACATCCGTTCGGATGAAACAACACATCCGTTCGGATGAAACAACACATCCGTTCAGATGAAACAACACATCATTTAGGATGAAAAGATACATCTGTTTGTCGACGAAAAGACACACCCTTTCATTACCAAACTTCTTATTCATAACCAATAGAGTGTCTACACAATTATATATATATATATATATATATATATATATATATATATATATATATATATATAAATTCCAACACCAATCCGATAACTGGATTGCCGGATTCCAGGTCGACTCAGGCCGGGTTTCACAGCACTGCTCCTTTCAATCACAAGGGTGAATCTCCTGAATTTGCTTACTCATTCAATGGCAGAAATTCCTATTTAAGTACACGAGAGATGATCTAAAATCATCCAAACAAATAACACAATACAAAATAACAAATTCCCTAATTTTCCTCACTTGTCTAACAACATCCTAATTACTCGTTTGTATCATTCCACACCCCTTAACAAACACCTTGTCCTCGGGGTAAAAATTAGGCTTTACAAAATTCTTCTTGTTGATACTCCAAAGTGCTGCGGATGCAAAAATGATTGAACTGACTGTTTCCAACCTTAGCATTAACCACTCATTAGTTGCAAAGCTATGGAAGAAAGGACTAGTATTGGCATGAAAGAGCTATCTCACTTGGAGGGGAGAATTCCTCCTTAACCAAAATGGTTCTGGAAAATACTTGTTTGTTCTGATTCAAATACTGTAAGTGAGGCTTGAACCCTTTGTTTCGTTTTGCTCTCTCTTATTGCTTAATTAATTGACCTTCTTGTGATGCTTCACACTGGTTCTCCATGTATGTTTTCCTAATCTCTATATCAGTATTTGAACGTCTCTGGGAAGTAACATCCACAATTCGGTCAGAACCAGCAGCCACCTGGTGAGCATTAACAAGGTTCTGAAATTCTTGGCTTGAGGTCAACAGATGGTGATAAGGAGTAGCTTGTAGGATTTTTCCATCACACATCAGCACAAATGGTAGTGCTCCAGGATACTTTCGCAGTATGCCCCATGATTTTTCCGCAAGACCCCACCAACGATTCTGAGCAGTCTCAAAATCTAGCGCTTGCTTAGATGAGGATAATTTGTTAATATTCCATCACATATATCAAAGAAAGGTTTATTATGTTCATTTAGTTGATTTTGCCACCATAAATCACCTTCAATAGTGACACTGTCATACCATATCACTAATAATTCAGGCACAGAAGAATGCATTGTTAATGATAAATGGTTGACAAACTCTTTCAAATTAGAAATCTGCCCCGGGTCCAATGTTACCTCCACATTCATCAGCCACCCATCAAAGCCTAAATTGAAAGCAAGCTCTACTAAATGCTCTGTTCTGCATACATTTTGTGCAGACTCATTTGTTGAAAACATTTCATTACAGGTAGCCTTTCCCTCATCCCCTTTTGTGATGAAAGTCCCCAGCACCACAAAGATGAGGATCAATACTATCATGGTCACAATCCTTCCACCTGGATCCTACACCAAATTCCAACAGACAAAAATTTTTAGAGCCATTTTAGCAAACACCTTCCGAGCAATGGGTAGCAATTAAATTGTAGAACGAAGGAGTGTGACAGCATTAGCCAAGCCAGATGAAACAGAGAGTGAAAATAGTGAAACTATTGTTGTTAAAATCTCGATTTATCATTACGATTTTATGTTTTTACGAGTTTTTTCATCAAAATGATTTTACTAATATGTTTTTACAATTTATTTTATATTATTATTTTACAATTTACGATTTTTTAATCCTTTTTCGATTTTACAAGATTTCGATTTTAACGGCATTGAATGAAACCATGTGCAACGACTCAGAATTATAGACATTGGAAGCCACAACTGATTTAGGGCAGTGTGACACTGGAACTTCGATTGCATCTTTTCAGCTTCTTCTCTTCCTGTCTAAAAGCGAAATCCATGGCTTGAGATAACGAAATTGGTTGCCATGTTAGAACTACCTCGCGGATCTTCGCTTTCAAACTGAAGATAAAAAGGTGCATCAATATTGATTGTGGAACCACAGTGCATCTTGCAAGCGACTCAAATTGCTCCCGGTACTCACGTACACTAGTTATTTGACGTAGATTGACCAATACCTCTTTTGGATCTTGATATTGTGAATGAGTAAAGGAGGTAGTGGTTTGGGCGGTTGAGGAAATTTGACTAGAAAATGTATAGAAAAATGTTGATGAATGTTGATGGGTTATTTGTTTTTCTAACATGAATGATGGAACATTCATGGTGCTCCTCTCAACGAGGGCACCAATTGATAATAGAGACAAGAAAAATTAGTCTCAATCCGAGGGGAGGTCCCATCTTTCAACCAGAAGGGTGAATCTCCTGAATTTGTTTTCCTATTCAATGGCAAAAATGCATATTTAAGTACACGAGAGAGGATCTAAAATTATCCAAGCAAAATAATAACATCTTATATAAGTTATTTACATTCATTCTCAAAATTTAAAATGACGCCGTTTTGAATTTAAAAAAATTAAAAAATTATAATAAGAAATACTATTATAATCCTGAAATAAATTATAATTACAAAAATACCTTGATTTTCGTCTCAAAACGACCTCGTTTTGTCTACATTGACTGTAGAAAAAATAAACCCAGCAAATAACAAAATACAAAATAACATAATAAAATACTCTCTAATTTTCCTTATTTGTCTAACAACATCCTAATTACTTATTTGTATCATACACTTTCTTGTTCGCAATATAAATAACAATAATAGTAATTCTTATATTTTGTTGTTTCAATTTTATTATGGGTAAAATAATTTAAAATACAAATAATATAATAAATCTTATTATTATTCTATTAATGAATATGGGTAGGATATTGTAACAACCAATTAGTGTTACTACCGATCAATTTCACCCTTAGATCGATTTTGTTGATCCAACAATTATATTTATTTTCATCTTTGAATGATTATGATTCTCCATATTTAATGTTTCCATATTAAATATGGGAAATCATAACTACCTAAAGGTGAAAATAAATATAAAGTATTAAATATAGAAAATCATAAAAATACAAATATAAAAATAAATATAACCGTTGAATCAATATAATCAATAATTAATTGGTAATAATATTAATAGTAATGCTTGACAAAAATTTTAATTGTATTGATTATGATTAGAAATAGTTTATTCCGATTGCGGTCAGCGTTCAAATACTTGATTGACTTTGGCGAACATGAAAGTATCACTACATCCTATGTATTTTATCATTTTTATTCTTTAACATTTCGTCCCCAATTCTTGATTGGAAGAGTTCTTGGAATCAGCCCGCGATTGAGTTTGAGAGAAATTGTTCGAAATTCTTACGTGTAGGCTATGCTTAATATTTGGTACTCAAATCAACAGTTTTCATAAGTTTAAGATTAGGTCATGTTAGAAATACATCTTTAAAATAATATTTATAATTATCATTTATTTATGGGATTTGATTTTCTCATGTTGAATGAGAATTCAATTCTCATGTTGTAGAGATAAAAAACATGTGGGACCCGTGTGTTAGAAAAAATTATATGTAAGACCCGTGTCAGCACGAAAATCGAAGGGTGTGTAGGAAAATTTGAATTCTCATGTTGAATGAGAATTATAAAACCCTTTATTTATAAACTTGAATGGTTTCTGCCTTGTATCGTAGTTTTATTGATAACTTTCAAGCCCTTGAGATCACCTCCCATGACTTGCGAGCAGTTGGTTTGTCTTAAGTTTCATAAGTCAGTTACTCTAGCATGAAAGAAGCATATATAATTTTAGGGTTTCAATTTTTTTATGCAATAGGAGAATTTTTTTTCATATTATAGACACATCTTGTATGAAGTCCACATATATTAAAAAATATAAAAAGAAAATATTGGAAACAGTGACCAAAGTGTCACTGTTCACCAACTTTTTTAACTAAATGTCACGGGGACAAGTTCGCTATCCGGTGTAGCGAACTCAATTTGCTGACGTGTCACATTTCTAGTGGATAACAAGTACCAAATTAAAAAAAAAAAAAAGGTTTGAAGGTCGCTACATAGGGTTTAACCAAGTTCGCTACCCCGTGTAGCGAACTTGGTGTCCACTAGAAACGTGACACGTCAGCAAACCGAATTCGCTACACCGGGTAGCGAACTCGCCCCCGAGGCAGATTGAGAAATAAGACTGTTCGCGTGGCATTTAAGTAAAAAAATTGATGAACAGTGACATTTTGATCACTGTTCCAAAAAATATTTTTCCATAATTTTAAGCTACAAACTAGATTATCCGTGCAACGACGATGATTGATGAATTTTATTTACGAACATTAAATGATTTAATATTTTGGAACATCCATTGTTATCTCCAAATTAGCAATAATACAAACCCTTAAAAAGCAAAAAGAGATGAAAAGATAAGGACGGAAACAAGATGGAAATGAAAGCATCAATATTGAAGTAAATCAATGTAATTATAACTCCAAATAAATTTTCATATAACTACACGATTCTCTATCCATAAAACGACAAGCGAAGAAGATAGCTAAAAAAGTTATTAAAAAAAACTAAAGGGGCAAAAAAACCTGAAAGCTAATAACACTTTGATGATCTATTTAACCACATCCGTTATGGCTTGTGCGTTCTACGTAATGCATGCCAAACCAACTCATCAAGAGAATAACGACTGAATCAAAATCTTTTCCGTCTGAGGCTCATAATGTTTTCTTCTAAGAATGATGGCCAAGAGTTTTGGAACTGGATGTTCCATGCAATGTCATGTTCTCTGTGAATGATTTTATGCTTTCAAGATTAATTTGTTTCATCATTATTTCTCAAACTTGAACCACTTCCAGTTAGCATAAAGTGCTTCATTTTCAAAAGGCAGGGCACCGTTTGGAAGGGTTTCTGGTTGTTGTGTGATAATAGCATGATGTAGCTTTTCCTTGTATTTCTTTGCCATCATATCAGCCTCCATAAATACTCTCTTTTGACAGAAAAGAAACAAGCATCTCTCAAGATCAATGTAACTCAAACCAAAGAACTTTAAAAAGCACTTCCTATTAAATCCCGACTAACGAGGGTAAAAGTGAGAACAATCCTTGTACGCAGCCTTACTCTTGCATATTTGCAAAGAAACTGTTTACCGGATTCGAACCTATAACCTTTTAGTCACAAAAGAGCAGCATGACAACTGCTCCAGGCTCGCCCTCGGTTCAAACCAAAGAACTTTAATATATATAAAAAAAGAAGAATTAAATACCTCTTTATTGGATAGTAACAGGCCAGGTTCACTTTCAAGGTCTGCGATGCTGCATGAAACAAAAGCAAAAACACATTAGCAGCAATTATAGCACTTAATGTTCCTTAAAACACTACTTTTGAGAGAAAGGGTTGAACAAAACATGTCAACTGGTAAAGAACAGATAACTGATAGACCATAGTGAGCCCAAGTATACTCTACTCCAAGCAAAGTTCATTTATCTCAACTTTCAAGAAACCTCTTTAAAAAGAAAGACTCAAGGGATAAAGCATTAGTTTTTGGATATATATAAAGAACTATTTCAACCCAAAAGTTTAAGCTTTTAAGTGAAGGTCCATCAATGGTTTATATATTTCTCAAACACGCTCCTCACACGAGAGCCTATTGGGCATGAAGGATGGATAATGCACATGCCCACCTACCTGTGCTAAGAAATTCCACAAGAGAAAATGGGAGGTGGCGAGGATCGAACCCGGGACACGAGGCTCTAATACCATGTAAAGAACTAATTCAACTCAAAAGTTTAAGCTGTTATGTGAAAGTCCATCAATGGTCATAGGAAACCATGGTCAAGTTGTGATATTTTGTATGTTGAATATCATAGATACAAGAGGAAATGATAGTAATCCTTGTTGTATTAAACTACACAACATTGGTTCTATTATATAGCAAACCAATTGAAGAATACAAAGAGACACACTCAATGTGGGACTACTACACTATTAACACTAACACTCTTAACACTCCCCCTCAAGCTGTAGCATATAGATCATATGCTATAAGCTTGATACATAAATAATACTCCCATTAGGAACCAAAAACAACAATGCTACATCAACAAAATGAAATGACTAAGTACAACAAATCAACTGGAATGACCATCAGTCTGAAGAGCTGATAAAGAGACAGTGCTGGAATGGACATCAGAGCATGGATGGTGCCGGAATTATCATCGGCAAAGACAACTGAGCTGACCAGGACATCAGCATCAAGATCCCTCTCAGACATTTCATTTAACAGTTGGTGAGCAGCCGCGGTTTCCCCTTGACTATGCTACAAGCTTATTACAAGAAAGACCAAGTAACATAACATCAAAATAAATCTCCTAAATGAGAAACCAAAAATCAACGATGTGCTAAAAATGGCGTCGAAATGAACATCAACATGGAAGATGCCGGAATGATCATCGGCAAGGACAATTGTGCTGGAATGACCATCAGCAACATGGAAGGTGCTCTCACTCAAGAGGAACTTCTAAACAGTGCTGGAATTATCATCGGCAAAGACAATTGTGCTGGAATGACCATCAGCATGGACAGTGCTCCCCCTCAAGAGGAACTTCTAAACAGTGCCAGAGTTATCATCGGCAAAGACAATTGTGCTGGAATGACCATCAGCAACATGGACAGTGCTCCCCCTTAAGAGGAACTTCTAAACAGTGCCAGAATTATCATCGGCAAAGACAATTGTGCTGGAATGACCATCAGCAACATGGACAGTGCTCCCCCTCAAGAGGAACTTCGGTGTCAGAATTAACATCAGCGGAGACAACATCAGCAACTTGGACAGTGCTCCCCCTCAAGATGGATGATGAATAGTATAAATACTCCATCTTGGGAAGAAAGAAGATTAAAGAAAAACAAAGCTTCGCGGAATCGGAAAAGTCGCCGGAGACGGCGGTGGGTCGTCGGAAAAGTTGTCGGAGACGGTGGTGGATCGCCGAAAAAGTCGCCAGAAAGTCATCGGAAAAGTCACCGAAAAAGTCGCCGAAGACGGCTGTCAACGGTGGACAACGCGGTCAACGGTAGTCGGTCAACGACAGCGGTGGTCAACCCAACAACTTCCCAATGATCATTCTTTTCTGATGTGACAGATCAGTCTAAGCTGCAGTCACAGAGCATACTAAGAAAAACCCGAAAAAGAAATAGCAACGGGAATCCCTCAAGGAGGGTGATATCTTTCTATAACCATATTGAAATTATGGAAAATAGAACTAAGTTAAACGGATTAAGATTCCTCTTGTTAGACTCTGATACCATGTTCAATATCATAGATACAAGAGGAAATGATAGTAATCCTTGTTGTATTAAACTACACAACATTGGTGCTATTATATAGCAAACCAATTGAAGAATACAAAGAGACACACTCAATGTGGGACTTCTACACTATTAACACTAACACTCTTAACAGTTTCTTTGGATCTCTACTTTCTCTTCAAAATTTGTATATAATTTTGTCAGAATTCGTATTACAGTAAGGAATTAATATCAACTTCAGAGTTGATAACAGGAGACAAATTACAGTATTACAGTAAGGAATTAATATCAACTTCAGAGTTGATAACAGGAGACAAATTACAGAGTGGTGCAGCCTAATCTCCCCATTACATACCAAATGGAAATACAATAACGGAAAGGAAATAATGCAGAAAGTAAAGGATAATGTGAAGCAATTGGAGAGGCTTCACTCTCTCCCAAGGTCCCAATTCCACTATTCAGATTCTGCCTCCCCTTCTCTCTCATCACCAACGTTATTTAATCTTCCTTTGCTCACAATGTGCTGCGTTCCCTCATTCTGTTGCAACAGACTTGCTGAGTCATCAATTGGGTCAGTGTTGGTTGGGCTTGGATCAGCCTTAGTTGAGGTCCAAATCCTTCTATGCTTGTCTCTTCTATACACCTTATTGGGCTTGGGTCGAGTTGTATCAATATGATATTCTTTAATGCAGATTTTTTTTTTTTTTTGGTGGATTTTTCCTTTTTCAGTTACATTATTTTTACCTTTTTCTGAGGCTTGTTAGTGATGCCTAATTTTGTAAGGAGTTGTTGGGTTGTAAGTGGGGAGGGTAGGAATTGGAATTTTAATTAGCTCGGAAGGTTTACCATTATTCATTAAGTGCCTATTTGGATTCTCTTTTTTTAGCTTTTCTTCTCTTTATAAGCAGAAGTTAGGTCAAACAGGTTTTTACAAAAGCTCTTATAATACAAAAAAAAAAAAAAAAAAAAAAGAGCGTTTTTTACGATGAAGAAAAAAGTCAAAAGCCAAAAGCTCTTAGGAGGAGCTTTTTTTTAAGCTCTTGTTAGCTTTTCTTGAAATGTGTACTTTTTTGAAATGAATAGTTTTTACGTAACTTTCAAGTTAAAAATTTTATATAATCATAATAATCACCAAACAACTTTTGATTTTTTTTTTAAGCTCTTTTTTTTTAATTTAGCTTAAAAGTAGCTTTAGCTTAAAAAAAAAAATCGAAACAAGCTCTAAATAACCCCAAACAAACAATAACAGACTAAGTGCATCCAACAATTACAGAATGAAGTCAAAGTCAGTAATACATTACCTTAGAGAAATTTTATCAGGAAATACTGACTTCACCACGAGAACTTTAACCTTCTCATCAACGAAAAGTACGTCACTAACAGAAGTAATTTCACCTCTGGTGATATTTGAAACATGCAGCAATCCACTGAAAGGTACCCAACAGATTCATTTTAAACGTCAGGTAATATCTTAACAATTTTAACTCATGAAGTAGATATGCAAATCTTGATGATAACAAGGAGCAGAACATGATTACGAAAAGCAGCTTAACAATAAAATAGCCAAGCCAGAATCATCAATGATGCAACTTTTTCCACAAAACGAAAAAGGTTAGGTATGTCATATGAGTATTAAAAATAAACATGATTGTTAGGCATGAACCACAGAGAAGGGAAGATGCCTTGTAAGAGGATTCTTCCTCTTGTAATCACCACTTTTTAAATGCATATTGCATTCTTTCTCTCTTCCTTTCTCATTCAAGAGAAGATTGAGAAGCTAGTGGCAGAGATGCTCTCGACCAGAATCATTACACCAAGTACTAGCCCTTACTCCAGCCCAGTAATTCATTTCCAGTCCTAACCTGATTAAGGATTTTAAGACCTAATGTGAAGAAGCATTTTCATGTGGTGGACCTTTGTGGAACGGAACCAACTGAAAATTTTACCTTTGCACTCTAGATTATCAAGAATCCTCAAAAAAGAAATCCCAAGGTTTGAGCATTGAATACACTTGTACTGGACTACCCTTCTTAAACCAGATTTCAATGGACAAGGAAAGAAGGTGCTAATAACTTCTCTTATATTCATATTTCATATTAAGATCTCACTCCAGCGTTCCTGTTAAAAAGTCTGACTCATGAGTCACGACCCCATTTAGCACATTGCCTCCATTACCTTATGTTTCAATATAATATATCATTATCTTTTACAGTTATAACTTGTAAAAACTCCAGCACCATAACTTTTGATATCACTTAATCTTAAACATAACTTTTTGAGCATCAGGAGGAAATACAATATCTGCTTTGCAAACCAATCATAACAGTGTTTTACTTAAGAGCTAGTGCAAAATGATACTAAAGACCATTACAAAATTAGAATTGGTTGTCATTCTTCTGGTTAGTTACTTAGAACTCTTTTTGTTGTCTGTTGTGTTTTTCATTGACATGATTACAAGATTCAACCAAATTCAGAATTAAGGTCGATCAAGAATTGACTTTGGAGGGTGAACATACTTCCAATCTTTTAGGGCCCATTACCGAAGAAAATTTCAACATAAGTGGAGTATAAATCAATAGTATGTGATCAAAGAGGAAGATGTTTCCAAAGCAAGAGGTAATTTTTTAGCACGAGTGCATGCTAAGTAAGAAGGAACATGTCGCTTTAACATTGAAAGACAATGTTGTGACCTTGGAATTAAATAGAGGCTCAAATATGATCAAGTGACAGGGCACGACCTCCAATCTGGATGAAAACTTCATTTCTTCTTGCTATGAATCCCATCAATTTCCCTTTTTTCCCTTCAGAGTAAATGCAGGTCTACACAATTCCATCAATTTCAAAGGTGATTCATAAATAGACCTTTGAAAAGCACTCACGTGATTGTTCATATACTATCTAGTTTGTTTCTATCTTTTCTATCAGTCATATGTAGGATCAACTTGCAGTAACTTTTCCTTCCTTCACAAGTGGAAAAATCAAAGCGGGGAAGTTGGAAGTGTCCAAGTATCTAACGATACTCCAAGATGGAATTGTTCCTTGGAAATAACAATTGCATCCACATGAATCCTTTGAATAAAGTTATGACTTACGGAACAGGGAAAAAAAAGCATGAAGAGTTAGCTATATATAACTAAGCTATCACTCACCTTCTATTCGTTTCTCCTATCCTTATTTGGGCTCCATAAGGAAGTATCTTTTTCACGGTCCCTTCAAGAAGGGTTCCTTCTCGAAGATATAGTTTTTCCTGAAACATCAAGATAATTATACAGCAGGAATTTCAGAAGATAAAAAGGAGAAAGCAAAACTAAAAACTCCAACACTGAAATATTTAAACTAGGCAACAAGAAAGGAAATAGGCAGATTTGAGTACTGACCCAAGCTTCCCTCTCACTAAGTATCAAATTGCTTTTAGCTTCATCTACTAGAGTAATTTGTACATACATACAACGTCCTACCTACATCAATATTATCAAATAGTCGTAAGAAGTAAGGAAGGAAAAAAAATGAAGACTAACAATGGATGGTGAACAATTAGAAAGGAAAAATAACTATATTCATTTACTTAGAGGAAGCTCATAAGGTATTCCACAAGACAACTTAAGTCACCACTATTCATATTTTGAAGTTTGAACTCCTTCATGAATCGTGACGTATAAGAATTTGAAATAGACAGGTCTTCATTTAAAAATATATATAAAATAACATAAGCCAGAGGCAAAAGCATACAGATCTTACTGAAGCAATTATAGAAGACATCATTTTCAATACATGGTCAGAACAAAATTGTCTTAATGTTGAATACTCCTATCCTATGATACTTACTGTTAAAATCTTTGACTACTTTCTTAAGGCACAGTCATACCTAAAGCTTGGAAAATAACAGGTTTCAATTAAAGAACAACAGTAAAATTGACAGGGATAGATCGTATATGCTTCCGTTGATCACACTCAAGGAGACCGAAGCCACATAAGATTTTAATTGAGCCTAATGGCAGTATCCACATCAGCATAGCTATAAATATTGTTATATTCTGATCCACTTAACAGCAGATAATACAACCAAAGACTAAGAGTATCAGAATTCAGAAGAAGCTCATACGCTAAGTGGTTGTCCCAAAGTAAAAAAAAATCTTTATTTTCTATTTTTCTTTCATTTTATTTTTTTCTATCTGGCAGAAAAATTCCAGGACTGAAACTCACATTTTCTTTCAATTCAGCAAAGCTATTTACTCTTTTCATAAGCTCAGCTTTAGGTAGGAAAGCTCGCAAACCCTGCAGTTCCAAATTCAAGAAGAGATAAACATTTACTCAAATGCTACATGAACATAAATATTCAGGTCAATGGCACAAACCTCAATCCTTGTTAGCAGGCCCCTAGTATTCCACTCTGTGATTCTAACCTCTATAGGTTCACTCAGCTGTTTTATCTGCCCAAAACATTAAAAGCATAAGATTTAAATCTCATCAGCAAGAGAAGAGATTATTTGACTTTGTAGGAATTAAAATCGACTAAAGCAATAATCTGGCATAAGATCATGGCTTTCGATTTTGTTATCACATACATTTCCTAACAGACTATAACTACACTATACATGTGATCTGACATTTTCTTACCTTATCAATGTAGCATAATAACCTTTCAAACCTAGGAAGCACAGACATTTTCAAATGGTTTCCGTACCGGTTTCTGATACACCAAGCCTACATCCTTCAAAAAATTTACTTTGATTTTTTGAACTTTTTTTTAACAATAGGGACAAAGATGCTACAACTAGATAAAATATAGTAATTCATTTTGTCTACAACGACTAATGTTGACCTTTAAAACATTGATGTTTTTCTATTAGTTTAATATTTGTGTATCTATGTTAGTTTTATATAAATTTTATATGTTGTATCCAAACCATGTTGTTCCCTATAATTTCAGAATTTTCTCTTAATTTTTGTCTTACTGGGAACCATACCACAATGGTTGATGTTGTTGCCATGTGACCTAAAGGTCATAGGTTGGATTCATATAACTAGCCTCTTAAAAATGTAAGGTAAGGATACCCATATAGACTCACACATTGGGTCTGATCCTTCCTAGTTTAATTCATGTCCTATGTCATGTCCCTGCTTCCTAGTTTCCAACTAAGTAGTCAAAAGGACTATTGCATCTCCCACTCACAAACTCTACATGAAAGCTACCATATATACTATACTAAGCATAGGTAATAAGGGGAAATGAAGAATGAAAGGAAGTGAAAAACCTGCCTCAGGCGGTGCCAGGCAATCCGGCGGAAGAGCCTTCTAGAAGAAAGCAATGGCCTACCAGTAAGTGTTCTTCCCAGAACCTCAGCAAACAAAATGGTACCAATCTCTACAACAGTACTTCCTGAAACTGGTACTCCATTTATTGCATCATAATTCTTCAGAATTCTCATCCTCCCCTGAATCATAAAATTCTCTTCACCCTTGTTCACATCACATAACAAGTACTCCATTTCTTTACTATACAAGGGAAGCACCTCCTTTGTCAACATTGTCCCTCGTAACTCTGCTCCAACATTGACATTGAGCTTGTTTTCATTACCTGAAACAACAACACCTACCACAAAATCCCCAGGTTTGGGCTCATAGCACTCAGCATTAACCTTCTTAGCTTCTTCACTCTCATCATCTATCTTGTCTCTTTCATCACAAACTTCTAACACCTCAACATCTTCTTTTACCTCCACCACAGAATCACTTCTTGTGAAGAACTTCAAAAAGGGTGTGAAAGCCTCATCTTCTGTGGAAGATTTCTCTCTGTCCATATCAACCTCGGAAGACGACCCATTTTCAGGAACCAGTGAAGGCTTTTTCATCAACTCAAGCGTTCCATGCTCTTGGATTCTATCATCAACTACCTCTTGAGATAACTTGTTACTTGAAAACCCATCAAATTCCTCATTCCTTGAGCAAAATGCAACATGGGTAGCACCCAAAATTGCAAATTTATTTGTGTAAGGGAAAAAATGTTGGGGTGTTGGAGATGGGGGTTTCATGGGGTTCGTATGTGGTTTGTTCTTCAAGGTGTTGCAGAAATCAGTGACATGTAATGTACATTTGTGAAAACAAAGGGAATTATAGGGACAAAGAATCAACAGCATCTTCTTATTTTCACAGTATGAGCTTTAATTCAGTTCTCAGTCACAGGGATTGATTTTTGTTTCAAAGAGGATTGCCTTTCATGCCTGCTATTCTATCCTCTTTTAGCTTTTCCCTCTCTCAAACGCTTGGGTTCAATGAGTAAGTGTATTATTTTGTTGTGATTAAATTTGGGTAAAAAATTATTTCTTTTTAAAAGTGTTGTTACTAAAATTCGGGAAAGGTGGTATTGTCTAATGTCTACCTATTTTTAATCTTTGCGTTAGGATATTGTAAGAACAATTACTCTTGCTATAATGCTATTATTAAACAATCAATTTCACTGTTACTATGTTGATCCAACGGTTATAATATCATTTTCCTTAATCTTTTTATTCTTATTTTTTTTATTACCATTGGATCAAATTTAAATTAACGGTATCAAATATAAAATATTTTTTTATTTTGTTTTTATCTCCCCTGTTTCTTTTCCCCAACAAATTACATTTTTTGTTTATCTCTTTTTCAATAAATATAAGCTAACGGTGATAAAAAGGCAGTGAGGATAGGAAGAATAAATAGAGAGGAAATATAACCATCCCCCAAAAATTTTAATTATAAGATAAGGTATTATGCTTAGTTTTTTATATGTATACTTTATCTATTTTTCTTCGGATCGTTAACTTAAATCACAATCTAAACCACCCCAGAAATACAGAGAAAGAGTGAATAAATGTGTAAAAAGAAATAAATAAAGTAGGCATGAAAAAATATAGACATAAAATCTTATCTCATTAAATATAAGATATTTTAAAAATAAAATGAAAAAAATTTAAATTTAAGGGGAAAACATTATGTTTTTCACAAAGTGCTAAATGTTCAAAGATTTATGCTTTTTCAAGGAGAGTATAATATTAAAGGCTCATTGGACTTACCACCAGCTAAATTTATCATCCTTACAACTAATCTAATCACCGTTAGATTATAATTAAATCTAATGGTGATTAATTATCCCTTATAATCTTAATTTTTTATCTTACATCCCTTCTCTGTCTGGCCCCCTTCTCTCTCTCTAGGTTTCCATCCCCTTTGCCTGCCTCTGTCTCTCTCTAGATTTTGAAGGTTCAATGGTAGCATTGATTCAACAATTTAGAGATCAGGGAAACATATATGAGAGCCTCATCACTTTTATGCAAGGAAGGATAATGAATGAGTATATATATATATATATATATATATATATATATATATATATATATATATATAAAACTCTAATGCATTTGTGGTAAAGGCTTCCAACACCCCAGGGAGAAACGATTCGGATACTTGGCAACATGATATCCAAATTGAGAATGTCCATGGATCCTAAGAAGATTAAGAGTATACTGCAATTGTCTGCTCCTTGAATCATTAGGAGCTTGAGAGGTTTCTTTGGACACACAGGTTGTTATCATGGGTTTGTCAAAGACAATGAAAAATTTGTTAAGTCATTCGTTAATCTTATTAAAAAATAATTTTATTTTTTTTATTATTCACTTCGTTGTCATTGCTTTTGAAGCGCTCAAAACAAAATGATGGCGATCCCTATTGTGCGTTTACTAAACCTAAAGAGAGGGGATGGAAACCTAGAGAGAGCCAAACAAAGAGGGGATGTGAGAGAAAAAATTAAGATTATAAGGGGTACCTAATCACCGTTAGATTTAATTCTAATCTAACAATGATTAGATTGGTTGTAAAGGTAGTAAATTTAGCTGGTAGTAAGTATACCCCTCCCCGAGGGAGTAAAATATATTCTAAGCCAGGTTTCAAAGTTCTTTTTATGCCAGAAGCTAAGAGAATTGGATATCAAGAAAATATATTGGATAAATATAGAAAGCTTTATTGGCCCAAAGGGATGGGATTTCAAGATCTAGTTAAAGTTTCTTCTACTTAAAGTTTTTAGTTTTTGGATACTAACACATTGTTTACTTAAAGGAGTTTTATAGAGGAATAGGAAGTGTTGGGTTATTTCAGCCGTTGGTTTTTATTCCTTCCTACCACTTAGTGCTGGTTTTGGCAAGCTAGGTAGATTAGCTATCTACTATTTACCATATAAATCAATGTTTTGGTTAGCTTCTTCCTACTATATTTACATACAACCATAAACATCTTGCATTCTAGGTTTTTCTCTACCTTTTTTCATCTGCACTTGTTCAATTGTAATTGTTTATTAAATTATTCTCTTCAATTTATTTAAACTATTATTTATTTAGCAATTTTAGTTGTGATTTCGTTTGATTGTTGAACTATTTTCTCAATTGATGTTGGATCAAATTCTTGAACATGTACTATGTAGGTGCATTTGTGGGGGTAAACATTGCACTGATGTTTTCTGATCTACCATCTGCTCCAAATGGGGTTGCTATTCTAAAAGCCCATCAAATTACTCATGTTCGTCTGTTTGATGCCAATATGCACATGCTACAAGCCCTTTCAAACACTTAATATCGAAGTGATTGTTGGTGTTACCGATGTGGAGATACTAAGGATTGGAGAATCTCCATCAGTTGTTACAGCCTTGATTAATAAAAATGTAGCTGCTTACATGCCGTCAACTAATATTACAGCAACTCCTCCAGTTTTTGAAGAACACAAATTCCTCTTGCATGCTAAATGGCTATTCTTAATATGGATATACTAAAGGAGACGGTATTTTCCCAATTAAATATGCTCTATTCCGATCCCTTATTGTTGACCTGAACACACTCTTCCATTGTAACAGTATGTTTGATGCTGTAGTGGATGCTACCTATTATTCCATACAAGCCTTCAATTTCAATAAACACCCTTTATTTTCAGAGACTGGCTGACCAAGTTTTGGTGGAGCAAATGAACCAAATGCTACTGTTGAGAATGCTTAGACCTGCTACAATAATTTGACTCGTAGAGTGGTAATGCTAACGAATCAATCTGATTGAGATTCTAAGAATTAAACATTTCCTATTTCCAAGAAAATTCGTACAGCTCTTGGCTAGATAACTGCATATTTTATTAAGAAGCACATTCTCATGTTTGATCTGTATCAAAATTATAACTGGGTCCACAAAACTATGCTTGAGGGATAAATTTTAACACTAGGTCACTAACCAAGCAGCATAAAGAGTCACACCCTCCATGGCTGGATGAGTAAACATTTAAACAAAATGGCTTGAAATAAATACCAGCTTAACCTTATTCACATATATGCAGGGGAAATCAGGACCTAAAAGGTTTTTCGACAATTAAATACAGCGTAAAATACAACAAATCATTTCGCAAGTGAAATGCACAATGTGGGATAGCAAATCCACTGTAACCGATTTTAAATGGTAGGTGAGAGACAGATTTAACAGCAAGAAGTTATTCAATACATTTCATCATTGTAATATTCTTTGGTAGCTGATTTCAGTCAAACAGAGTCATCAGATTCGTCAGAGTCAGTCCTGTCGGGTTCCCCTGCATTTGTAAGAGTCTCCGGAACATTGTGTTTTGGTACAGGTGTAGGTGCAGGTTTTTTATTAGCACCTCGAGTATTCTCATCCCCTTCTTGCTCAGCTGCTTCCACATGTGAATCTCAGTCAAGGAAAGCTTGTTTACACAATCAAGAGAGCAACAATTGCTCTTGGCATTGATGAAAAAAGCCACTCTAGTTTATCCCATGAATCCCACGTCAAGAAGTTTAAAAAGCAAATGCCTTAAAAGGGGTAACGAAGTAAGCAACAACAATGATCTTGGCAACTGTCCATTTTAAAGAGAACAATTTTAAAGCGGAATCATAAATTTGTATTTGGAATGCTCACTAAATTGCTGTTTGAAACAAATAAGATAAAAGGATATCAAGATTGCCAGCTGTTCCTCCTGCCATGATTTTGAGAAGATCTTTCTCAACCCGTGAAACAAGCTCAGGCTGGAAAATGAAAATTTTTAAAAAATAGTAAGCATGAGAGCATATATAAAAAATAGTAAGCATGAGAGCATATATATATATATATAAAAGGGGCAGGATATTCTTACACCAGTATAAGAGTTAGAAGTCTTACACTCAATCTTGAGCATTGATCCACTTGTATCCAATGGCTCATATTACTAAAAAATTAAAGCCCTTAGATATAAGTGGAATCAATGGTCAAGATTGAGAGTATAACTTACACCAGTGTAAATGATCTGATGCTATATATATATATATATATATATATATATATATATATATATATTGTTACTACCAATGTCACTACCAGTTTGTTTCACCGTTAGATCGATTATGTTGATCTAACGGTTTTGATTTAACTTTCTAAAAACTTTCTTTCTTCTCCCTATATTTAATACTTTATATTTATTTCCACCTTTGTATGGTTATGATTCTCCATATTAGATATGAAAGCATTAAATATGGGAAATCATAACCATACAAAGGTGGAAATCAATATAACTGTTGAATCAACATAATCGATCTGACAGTGAAACAAACTGGTAGTGATATTGATAATAACACTAACTGATAGTAACAATATCCTATCTCATATATGTGTGTGTGTGTCTCTACACAAGGCATGTTAATTTCAATGTTATAAGAATGAATAGAATACATTGAGATCAGGCTCTCTGCGAAATCTACGCTTGCGGGCATCTCTCATAGGAGGGGTGAGGCCATGTCTGTACTCAATTACATCTGGAGCAGCATCACCAGATTCCCTCACCATAATCATCTGTTAGTTGGTAACATTAAGCAGTTAGTTAGTTAATTAGTTATATAAAATTGAGAGTAAGATTAAAAATAAATGAATTAAGTGAATAGCGATGGACACCTGACCTGACCAATATCAGCAGTTTTAATCAATGAGCTATCATCATAAGTCTTGTAGGATTCAACGACACAAGGAAGGTCCAATAGAGAAGCTGGAAAGTGATCATTCCCAATCACAAATGTACCACTTCTTCCATCCTCACTAAATGACAAATCTAATGACTTGTCTTCAGACGAAGAAGAAGGATTGTTTTCATTCAGAAGACGCTCTATCTGCTCCGCAATACTAGGTGGAACTCTAAGCAAGAATTGCTCCTCCATAACTAGAATATGTCTGGAATCATTACAAATGGGAAATGTTCTGATTTAAGTTGAATTGAATTGATTTGATCTGATATAGAAATCAAATCATATGTTTGGAACCCATTATAAAAAAAGGGATTTCAATTGCAATGTTTGAAAAACATTAAAAATGGAATTAATTTGATTTCATTATAATGAAATCATAAAATAAACTCCCTATCTTCCCCCGGCGTAAGAATAAACAAATAAATAAAAGGTATCATAATCCAATAAAATCAAAACAGTAAGAAAAGCAACAGAAATAATATTCTGGAAAATTTTGCTATCTCTGATATCAGGATACCAATATAAGAACAAGAAATGAAATTGTGTTCTTGCTTATTAAATTTACTACTTCCTTGAAGAAAAAAAAGCATGAGTTCATGTTTCAACAAAAAAAGAAAAGAAGGATAGTATCTAAAATGATGATTGGACATCAAAAGTATATCGAAAATTATCAACATCATTTTTATTCCAAACTCTCATGTATTGTTTACTCCATTGACCCAAAATATAGATATATAAACTACAAATGAATGGAAGCCAGAGAAAGTTTCTTTCATTTACTACATTTCCCATTGTACTGTTTCTACTCCATACTAAAAATGCCTTGGTCAGCAAAATAAAATTTAAAATAAACTTTCAGTCATATTATCAGGAGTCACTCATTTACTTCTAGAATTTATAAAAACTCACACATGCTTCAGCAAGTACACTACTAACAATGTAACTGAATAAAAAATGATTACTGTCATTTTTAACATACGCATTTCGTAATAGTGAAAAAGAAAGAGAATTGCATATATGAGGATAAATAATCTAATATAAGCAAAAGACAAAACAAAACCAGAAGAACAAAGAACCTGTAGTTTATGCTGTTGCTAGATGTTAGATATTTGCATGCTACTGAGAATTAAGTCCTGGAAATCTTTTTCAAATTTAATCTTTATAATCTTCCAGCAAATTTACTCGAGTAGGCTTTAAGGCTGGTTACGATCTTGTTATATCCCACTCTAACATGTTAATCAAACATTTCCCCCCTCTTGAGCAAGGCTTCTAAAATTACACTAAACTAAATAAAAAAATTAAAAAAAACTAATATTTCCATATCTTGAAAACTTAAGCTAAAGCAGAATTCAGAAAATACCGTATTCATATAATTAAAATTATCACTCATAAGCTTATATGCTCTTACTTTGGTTTTTTTTTTTTTCAAATTATTATAAATAGTGAGAGAGAACCTTCTTGAAATCTTGAAGGATGAGATGGTTGTGCAAAGCAATCTTTTGGGTTTGGTCGACAATGAAATACCTCGTCGTATTCCTTCTTATCAGACTTGGGTTTCCAAAAAAGGAAAAAGAAGAGTATCAATTAGATAAGTTGGAAATTCAGCATCCTTAATCCTTAATAAAAAATCTGAATTTTAGGGTTCAAGCTAAAAATTGAAGGGGGAAAAACACCGAAAGAACTTGATGTTTGAGAAGAATCAATGAAAAATTGGAACTTGGAAGTGAGAGTCAGAAAAAAATTTAGGCTGGGTTGGCCCGCGGTTAGCTCCACCCCAACCCAAGAAATAATAGAAGTTTGTGGGTTAGGGCTAAAACAACCCCAATATACATGGGCTAAAAAATTATGGGCATGGTATCGGGTCTCAGGGATGTCCCATGGGCTTGAGCCCATTTTGACAGCACTAGTTGTACATGCATATATGTGAGTCCAAACTAAGGGCATGTTTCGTGCACAATATAGGATGAGGCATGATAGTATAAAATCTGCTTGTATAATACCCATACTTATTAATCTCGGATAGCGGCGCGTAGCAGCTGACCCTCCAAACTGCTATAGCGCTATAGCGGGTAGCGCTACTGTGCAAAGTGTACCTAAGTGATACACTAAATTGTACTCCACAAATATAAAACCTAAAATATGAAAATGTGACATAAAAAACAAATTTGAAATATCTCAAACTCAAATATAAATGATTTCAAACATTAAAATTCAAATCATAAGCAAATTGAAGGAATTTCTCAAATAATGTAACACAACTAAATAAAGTGGCAAAATTAGTCAAAATTCAAACTGCCAATTAAGTGAAATGTCAAAATCAAAGAACTTAAGGAACTAATCATAATTGAAATCATGAACATCCAAATCTTCATCTTCACTTTCCCTTGTATCTAAGTTTTATATTTCTTCCTTCTATGATGAGAACACTTTTGCAGAAACTACTGTAGCGGCGCAATAACGCCGTGATTCAGCCGCAATAGCGGCCGCTACACTTCGCCTAACCGTCGCGGTGCGGTCTATGGCGGCCGGCCGCTGCACTGCAACTCTGCTATAGCGCGCTACAACAGGGCTATTCAAAAGTATGATAATACCTGATTAAATTCTAGTATTATCCAACGTTTGACATGATATTGTATAAGATATATCATCCAGTGTTTGGTAATACATTGTATATACTAGATACAATAATAATAAATATTTTTGACAAAAATACACTTTAATAAAGAATTTATATAATTCTTCCAAATATGTCATATGATATTAATTTTTATAAAAAATTATTGATCAATGTGTCCAGAAAATATATTAATTTTTATAAAAATAAAAATCTCCAATATTTTAAAAATTAATTTTTATTTTAATATAATAATATTATAATAATATATTAATTCTTGAGAATTGCACTGGTCAGAGATGTTAATACATCAACCCCTTATCTGGCCTAATCCCACCCCCTAGGCCTTATTAAGTTATACATCATTTTGATGTATTAAGAGATTTTACTGTATAAACTTATACTATACGATGGTCACACCAAACAACTAAAAACATCATAACGTATAGTATAAGCCTATACTATCAAACCTTATACATCACACCAAAAAGGCCCAAGTATAGCTCAGAAGGAAGTTACAAAGTACACATGTCATCTCCTTGAAACAAGATAGTAGAAAAGCTCAAAATCCAAGATACAAAGTCGATCTTTTAAAGATTAATTCGATTTTTAAATGAATTAATATATCAAAAAATTAAATTAATGCATACAATATTTAAAGTAAGAATTTCTTTGTCCATATATCTCTAGAGGCCTCTTATTTCATTCATGATTATTACCCTTTAAGCCATTATATTTGAATGGGGCTAACTCTATTCACACCCATGAATGCAAACAAACCCAGCTCTGTATATTTGTAGAGTCATATTATGTTTAGCCATATGTTCCTCTCTCTCCTTCATGTGATTCTTTATATATTATGGTGTGACCATTTAGTTTTGACGAGGCAGACAAAGAAATTGAAGCTCATATTTGCAGAGGTTGCTTTCTAGTCTCAACCAAGGATCCCCCAACACTTACCAACTTTACACTCCATTCTAAACCGCACCATTTGGCTCATGTGACATCTATCCCACAACAATACTAGAACTGATACACATTACACCTTCCGAGTTGTTATTCTAGAAAAAGAAACATGGTTTTATAAATAATCTAAATTCTAAACCACACAAGCAAACAACAGAGATCGGGAAATAAAATGAATAAAGTGCTAAATGACTACACTACAGATGTTAATTATATGCTCTTTTTATTCATTAATATTGAATTATTTTTTAATGAGAAAAAAAGGTGAATAAAATTGCGTACCTCTTCTTCAACCCAGGATCCTTGAGACCATCAGAATCCCCAAATGAGTCGTCAGTTTTAACACTAGGAGCAGACAGACAGCATCATCAAAACAAAAGTGCAAGTTAATAAATATAAATTACTGCACACGAACACATAATATATGCAACACTCTGGTAAAATTACTTCTCATTCTCATACCAAAACCTACAATTCATGAAAAAGAATTGCATGCTCAGAACAACCATTGAAATTGCACGGGGTTGTCAATTCGCACACACAGCTTAAATGTCAATTAAAAAGAATGATTACAACACAATCAAAACAGTTCTTGAAACAGGCCGTACGGACAATCAAATGCATCACAACAGAAGTTTTAACAATATTATCAAGTAATGCAAAATCTATATAACAAATTAGCTCAAGTTCTACTACAATTTTATACACATCCTGGCATAATAGTGAAAACTGCAACTACTTATGATTTTCAATAATTAGAATCAAACAGAACATCACATTTCTTCCACGAACAAATATAATTCCGAAAATCTGTACCACTTGGTAACTAACTAATGAAACACCAACCCTAAAGAGTTAGGGTTCGATATCGATTTGGATTTCAAATCAAAAAGAGAGAAAGGGAATCTGCAAATCAGACCCAAATTAAAATTTACAAAATCCTAAAGTACGAATCTACGAGAAAGGGAATGGAAAAATAAAATTAATTGTTGAATGAGAAACTGAGAAAATAAGAAAACTAACAAATATTATATAGTGTGTGTATGATGCAAAATGAATAGTATTGCAGCTTCAGTATCTTCGATGGCTCTGCAACTTTGAATCCTTCTATAGTATGAGAAAGAAAAAAACAAAGAGATATTTCAAAAAAAGAAGAAGAAAAAAACCAAGAGTTTGGGTTAGGTACCTATTTGGATTTCAAATCAAAACGTGGATTAGTGACGGTGATCAATAGAATCGGGTAGAAGAGTTATATTACCAAAAGAAAAAAAAAGAAAACAGAAAAAAGGATATCGTGTTTTAAGTGAAAGGAAAAAATAATATTAAAGAGAAAATACTCTCACTTAAAATATTTACATATATTATTTTTTAATATTTAATTTTTTAAATTTTATATTTATATTCTTTTTAAAATAATTATGCATATTAATTTTGTAACTTTAAATAATTTTCTCTTAATATATTTTTAAAATTTTACTTCAATTTTATTCATTTCATTTATAATTGAAATGTTTTTTTATTTTTTATTTAGATTTATAAATTCCGATATAATTCATGAGAGAATATCCATTAACCTGGTAAAGTCGATAATTCACAATCTGGAAAAGAAAATAAAAATATTTTTCATGTGGAAAAAATGTTTATATTTTAAAGAACATAGAGTTATGTCATTTTATGGGAGAAAAAGATATAAATTATTTTTTTATTTAAAATTTAAATTAAAAAATCACTCACTTACTCCCTATGATTTTTATTATTTGCGTCTTTTTATCACTTAAAATGATATAATTCTATGTATTATTAGCAATGTTATTAAAATAGACCCGGTCGAAGTACTGGGTCAGTGGCTGGTTCAACCAATGAGTCATTGGTTCAACTGCATGATCCGGTAATTATATGTAGTTTCATAATTTATATTAAAAAATTATAAACATACTCAAATATCTAAAAAAATGATAAAAATTTCAAATATTCTAATATAAAAAATAATAAATCACATATTATTATCCAATAAAAAATCAAACAAAAATATAATTATCGTGATACAGGACTTTAGGTTCAGAAAATGACATCTCTAACTATAAATCAAATAAAAAATTTCTACATAGTGCATAATTAAGATAATATTAGTGTTATAAGTACATAATTTATGTAAGTCAATAAGAAAAAAATATTCAAATATGTCTATTATGATTTTTTTTTTGGAAAAAAAATTTTGAATTATTTTTTGGACAGGGCCGGGTCAAATCGGGTCGCACCGATTTTGATACATGACCGATCCATTACTTCAACCAGACCGATTATTGATTTACCGATTTTCAAGTCGACCCGCCCGGTTTCATCCGATTTTATTAACACTGATTATTAGTATTATTTGAGTCTAGAGTTGTGTGTTCTCTAGAACGAGAAGAATAATATTGGGATCTATTGAGTGATAGGTAAAGACGGTTAATTGAAGCAAAGCGTTTGTTGGGCTTTAGCACATAGAGTCAAATTAGAGGGAAAGTATGACTCATAACTCCTTATTATTCGTACAAAGTACTTCTCTATTTTAATCTGAGATTTGTTCTAAAACTAGTGGATTCTTAAATTGTTCTTTTTAACCCGTTTGTTTTGGAATGATAGTGATAATATCTTTAATTATGAATTAATGTCTTTATTACATTTAGATGCGTAATATATCTAAATACTGTAAGAATTTTTCATATAATAATTTAACATGAAGATCGATATATGTATGATAGATAAAATATACCACATATCAATTTTTATTCTGAGAGGAATTTGTGTACCTGATTGGATCATTTTATCTACTGAGCGAAAAACATTGATCTCACGGCTAGAGTCTTCCTCTCTATGACCTATTCCAAAATGACAGCGATGGGAGCATGACGGCTCATGAAAATTAATCCCAAAAACAAATAGGCTAGAGAAGGGACCTAGCAAAACCCTAATCAACAGTGTGTCTGATGGGTTCACCCATCACAGAAGCACGATCAAACTCTAATGCCTACATTGTGTTGCTCAACTAGGCTCAATACCAACAGATGTCAAAAGTCCAACTCAACATGATCACAACGGGCTTATCAAATAATACAATTGGAATATCCATTAGCCCGATTAATTTTAAAACAGAAAACTAATTAATTAATATTGCCCACATAAAGGAAATTTTCTAACATTCTCCCACTTGGGTTATATTAATTAATTTAATATTATTTTGAAAATCATTTTATTTTGAAAACGACTTTATCGGGTTAGTAACTAAAAAATCATTTTACGTGGCCACGATTTTGGAAAATAATATTCCAATTCCAATACCAGTATCTCAACACTGAAAGATACTGACCTTGAAGGTCTAGGCATGTGAAAGGGAAAAACAAAAATTTTCGAGCGGAATAACACATACCATATCAAGAAACATGCTTTAGGACATACCATACTGACCTTGAGAGGAAGGAGGCAAGGTTTCAAGGTGTTTAGTTGAGTGAATTTTCAGCAAGAAAAAACACAAAAGTGGCGCATGGAATTCACTTAGAAAGTGCTAGGTAATTTCAAAACTCTCTTAAGAAAAACTTCACAAAAGGATCACAAAAGGAGATGAGAGAATGAGTGAATAAAAATCTGATTTTATTCACTCAAAAATCAGCCCTATGTAGCGCACACTAGGAGAAGAATGAGTGGAATTGTTGCAAATCAAATCTTTCCAACAACCTCCTATCATGTCCTCTTGATCTCAAGTGCATATCTCAACAAAAATTTGACTTAACAACCAGCATATGGCCAGCCATATGGTGCGCCCCATCTAGCCTCAAAACAGTCCAGATACGTTGAGCAGTTGCATTCAAACTTGAACCAACTCACTCACTTATTCTCTCAACCAACCAAATCTGATTTGAGATTATTTGGTTGATCATATGACCATCATAATCCCCAAAAATTAGCGCCCCAAATCAGCCTTGGATGATGGCCAAAGATCTCCCTTGATACTTGGGATTTGTTCTAACAAGATCTTATCTTATCCTTTTGTTATGAAACAACTTTTCATAGCCAATTCAAATTCAAATTCAAACATTTAAATTCAAAATTTAAATTTTAAATTTAAATTCTAAATTGAAAATTCAAATTTCAAATTTCAAATTTCAAAATTCAAATTTCAAATTCAAAATTCGAATTTCAAATTTCCAATTCAAAATTCAAAATTCAAAATTCAAAATTCCAATTTCAAATTCAAATTTCAAAATACAAAATTTAAATATTTGATAATTAATTTAACTAATTAAATTAATTAGTAATGTCTTGGACCATCCAAACCCATTACATGATCCATGCGCCCTTTTCCCTTTTGGTGGGCTTCCAAACTCCTTCTTGGGCTAACAACCATTATTAGGCCCAATACCTTTAATGTTATATTGTCATGACAATAAGGTGTTAGTGTGTGACCCATTAGGCCCAACATAGCCACTGACATAAATGTGCTTGGGCCCAATAAGCCCACAACCCATCTAATGACAACACAGAGCACTAGCAATGCTTTGTTGCCCCAGAGCTAGTTAGGTTAATGACATAATAATCTTATTACACATATTTGGTTGCCGTATGTATTTCCTTTCGTCTCGGTTACCTTCCCATTAAACCTAGGGTAAGGAAACGTATTAACCCTTGCGGTTTAGGGTAAGCTTTATTCGAAACAGGGAATCTTCAATTTACTGACTCTAAAGGCAGGTCATCTAATGAACTCTTTTACTATGCATAGATTCCTGAGTCCTGTAAATGTCATCCCTATTTCTCCGGTTTACAGATAACCTAATCCCTTACAGAGATTTGACGAATTCCTTCAGCTTATCACCCTATGCCTGTGCTCTTTCAGGACATGCCCAAAAGTACACCTATGAGTCTCCATGTTTCAGGCAGACGAGGTATACAATCAAAACATGCCTTCTAGAACACAGTCTAGGTGACAACTTATGGTCTAATGAAAGACATACCCATATATTAAGAGACTGCTCTAATGATACTTTTGTAAGATTTCCTCATAGAGTCTCTTTGTGGGTCTGTTCAGTGCGAGCTATACCCTTATAGGTCCACCCACGAATTTAGCTAAGACATCTCCATATCTGTAGCTCATGAGGTCTTTACCTTGCATCCGAATACAAGTAGATAAGTCGTGCTAGTCTTACCCGAGATCACGGATCCCCATTCTCAGTGTCTCTAGACTAGGAACATAAAATTAGGAATAAACATCAAGTATCCTTGAATCCTCGTGATCGTGATCTCATCACAGATACTCAAAAGATACCTATTTTATTCCAAGGGGTTCATCCAGTTACTCATATAAAATATTAACTATAATATTGAGACAAAATATGAAACAGGATAAAGAGTGCTTTTTATTTATTTGCGACAATATAAAAGGTCCACATATGTCCTAATCTAATCAAAAGATTGTCTCTAGGAAATCCATATACTAACAAGATCCCACTTGGCCCAGAGCCAATCTGACCTAAGTCGTATACCTAAAGCCTCATAATGACTATCATGTTTTCTCTGAGAAATAGCCTTTGTCAGAGAATCGGCTAGGTTATTATCTGTGGGAACATAATCCATCTTTACATCTATCCTATCAATGATTACTCTAATCAGGTGATATCTGCGGAGCACGTGTTTAGATCTTTGATGAGACCTAGGTTTCTTTGAGTGTGCAATGGCTCCAGTGTTGTCGCAAAACAACTGTATGGGCTTATCCACACTTAGAACCACCCTTAGTTCAAATATGAACTTCTTGATCCACACGGCCTCCTTAGCCGCTTCTGAAGCAGCTATGTATTCAGCTTCTGTCGTTGAAGCTGTTGTTGTCTCCTGCTTGGAACTCTTCCAAGATACTTCCCCACCATTTAAGGTGAATGCGAACCCTGACTGTGACTTGCAGTCATCTTTGTCACTCTGAAAGCTGGCATCAATGAACCCTTTCACTGAAAGCTCATCAACCCCACCATAGACCAGAAACGCATCCTTAGTTCTTCTTAAGTACTTAAGGATGGTATTGACTGCTATCCAGTGACCCTTCTCCAGGGTCAGACTGGTATCTGCTCGTAATGCTCAAAGCATACGAGACATCTGGTCTCGTACATATCATGGCATACATGATGGATCCAATAGCCGAAGCGTATGGAATTCCACTCATGCGATCCTTCTCAGGCTGTGACTTAGGACACATGGCCTTTGAAAGATGTACCCCATGACTGACGGGAAGAAAACCCCTTTTCGACCCTTCTATGCTAAACCCCTTTAGCATCTTGTCAACATACGTGGATTGAGATAAACTCAGCAGCCTCTTGGATCTATCTCTATAGATCTTTATACCAAGTATAAAGGCCGCTTCTCCCAAATCCTTCATGGTGAAGCTTTTTGAAAGCCAGTCTTTCGTTGTTTGTAATGTGGGGATGTCATTTCCTATAAGTAATATGTCATCTACATAAAGTACCAAGAAAATGACATTACTCCCACTAACCTTCTTGTAAACACAAGGTTCATCCTCGTTCTTGATGAAACCGTTACTCTTAAGTCTTAACGACTTCATCAAAACGAATATTCCAACTCCTTGATGCTTGCAATAGCAGCATATCACGATCTTAATAGATTTGATCATGGCAACTGGTGAGAAAATCTCATTATAGCCAACTCCTTGTCTTTGACGATATCCTTTCGTAGCCAACCTAGCTTTGTAGGTTTGAACGTTGCCATTTGCATCAGTCTTTCTTTTAAAGACCCATTTATTACCGATAGGAACTATTCCTTGCGGTTTAGGAACCAAGGTCCATACCTTGTTTTGATGCATCAAATCTATTTCAGATTCCATGGCTTCAAGCCATTTAGAGGAGTCAACATCCTTGACCGCCTCCTCATAGTTACTAGGTTCATCATCATCGACGGTTTGTTGATTCTCAATCGCAAACTCATACCTCTCAGGTGGATGGATGACCCTAGTATACCTACGGAGTTGTGTGTTTACTTCTCCCTTGGAGAACGTCGCCTGCGGAGTAGACTCGGGTTCCTCAATCTGTTCTTGTGTTCCTTGAACTTCTTCAAGATCAATCTTACTCCCACTGGCTCCTTGAGAGATCAAATCCTTCTCAAGGAACTCAGCTTTCTTGGACACAAATGCCTTGTGTTCATCCATGGAGTAAAAGTAGTATCCCTTAGTACCTTTGGGATACCCCACAAATAGACATTTAGTAGTCTTAGCACTAAGCTTGTCTGATGGATGACCCTAGTATACCTACGGAGTTGTGTGTTTACTTCTCCCTTGGAGAACGTCGCCTGCGGAGCAGACTCGAGTTCCTCAATCTGTTCTTGTGTTCCTTGAACTTCTTCAAGATCAATCTTACTCCCACTGGCTCCTTGAGAGATCAAATCCTTCTTAAGGAACTCAGCTTTCTTGGACACAAACGCCTTGTGTTCGTCCATGGAGTAAAAGTAGTATCCCTTAGTACCTTTGGGATACCCCACAAATAGACATTTAGTAGTCTTAGCACTAAGCTTGTCTGATGCCAACGCTTTGACATATGCTGGCGATCCCCATACCCTGAGGTAACTCAGGTTGGGTCTCTTACCATTCCATATCTCATATGGTGTGGTCTGAACAGATTTAGACGGTACCCTATTTAGAAGGTATGCCGCTGTGTCTAAGGCATAGCCCCAAAACGATTTTGGAAGTTGAGTCTCACTCATCATAGATCTAACCATGTCTAACAAGGTCCTGTTTCTCCTTTCGAAGACACCATTTTGGTGCGGTGTGTAAGGTGCAGTAAACTGCGAGAGAATTTCATTTTCTCTCAGATAATCCTGAAACTCATGGCTCAGATATTCACCATCACGATCTGATCGCAATGTCTTAATCATCTTGCCACGCTGTTTCTCTACTTCATTCCTAAACTCTTTGAATTTTTCAAAAGCTTCGGATTTATATCTCATTAGGTACACGTACCCAAATCTCGATTTATCAACAGTAAAGGTAATGAAATAGGAGTATCCTTCTCTAGCCTCTATAGACATTGGCCCACAAACATCAGAGTGAATGAGTTCTAATAACTCACTAGCTTTATGACTCTCAAGCCCTTTGGGCTTGTGACAAGTCATTTTCCCAGCTAGACAAGATTCACATTGTCCATAGGATTCCAAATCCATAGAATCTAGGTATCCATTTGCATGCATCCTAGACAATCTTGTTTCGTTTATGTGCCCTAGTCTACAATGCCAAAGATAAGATTGATTATCTATCCTAGGTCGTTTCACATTTACATTGAGCACTTCAGTTCTCATTTCCAAAACATATAAGCCATTTATTAAAGAATCAGTACCAAAAACAATATCATTTGAAATGATAGAAAATGTACCATCCCTAATAGTGAAAGCAAAACCATCCTGTTCTAAACAAGAAATAGAAATAATGTTTCTAGAAATGCTAGGAACATAAAGACAATTATTCAAATGCAATAAAAGGCCCGTAGGCAAAATGAGGTCGGAGTCTCCAACAGCATGAGAAGCAACTCTTGCTCTATCACCAACGCAGAGGTCCACCTCGCTCTTCTCCAATCTTCTAGGGTTCCTAAGCACCTGCAACACATTGCAGATATGAGAACCACAACCGGTATCCAATACCTATGAAGTCGGATTAGAATAAGAATAATTTATCTCAATCATGTAAATACCTGAGGTAGAAGCATCACCATGCTTCTTGTCCTTCACACTCTTCAGATAGTCTGGACAATTCCTCTTCCAATGGCCTTTCTTGCCACATTGGAATCACTCAGCATCACTTTTGTCCTTGGATGCATTCTTACCCTTCTTTTTTCCTTTCTTCTTCTTGGGTTTTCCTTTGGGCTTAAGGGAGTCACCTTTCGCAAGCTCCTTCCCCTTACCCTTGGCCTTGCTAGGCTCACCAATCAGAAGAGTGTGTCCTATCCTTCTTGATAGACACTTCAGCAGTTGTTAACATACTTAACAATTCAGGCAAGCTCACAAGCATCCCATGCATGTTGTAATTCATTATGAATTGACTAAAGGAAGATGGAAGTGAGGTGAGGACCAAGTCATTACTTAGCTCGGCATCCATGACGAAGCCTAGATTTCCTAGCTTCTCAATGAGTCCGATCATCTTAAGAACATGACTGCTCACAGACATGCTCTTAGACATCCTACAAGAGAACAATTCTCTAGAGGCCTCATACCTTTCATGCCTGCCTTTAATATCATACAACTCCTTGAGATGTAGGATAATAGAGGGAGCATCCATATGCTCATGCTGCTTTTGTAGCTCAAGCGACATGGATGCCAACATAATGCAGACTGCCATCACATTGTCATCCATGTGTTGTTTGTGGGCCTCGAAATCAAATTCTGCGAACCCATCTTCCCCTTCCCTAGGAGCTACGGGTAATACAACATCTAGAACGTAAGCTATCTTTTCGGCCCTAAGAACAATTCTCAAGTTCTGATACCAGTCCATAAAGTTTGAACCTGTCAGTTTGTTCGTATCAAGTATTGAGCGCACTGACAGTGGATTAGTCATACTAAAAACTGAAAAGATGTAAAGATAATTCTAATTAATATATATAGACATGTGGTAAAAACAAATTATTAAAGACTTTAAATAATTTGCCCCTCCCACTATTTTATCTAAGTCAATGACCCTTACCATATGACTTAGGGTTAATCTACTTTTAGATTTTACCTTAGTGAGATTAAGAGTGCGATTATCTATTTTAACCCCCGTCTGTGACCGTAAGATTAATTTAAATAATGGGTTGATCCTTATCAACAGTATCTCATACCCTCTCTTAACATTAGGTTGACAACTCCTTGTCACTTAGTGGTGCATCTCATGCAACCAACCTAGCATTATTACCCTAAGCACATAAGCCCGGCTGAGCCTGCAACTTATGCCTCAGTTAAGCATTAACCAGCACCCTAAGTGTCTAACACTTCTAATACTACTCTTACTTAACGAAACAGTGGGTCCCAACTGAGTTGTGGAGCACCACTATTTAGAGGAGGTTTGAGTAATATTGGTGGTGAGAGGTAATCATGCTTAATAATTGTATTCCTTTTAAGGGTTCCTTTTATTTAGGGTTTATTAAGTCTCATCAAACGCATAGGTATAATTATCATGCTAGTCGTATCTTATGTCAAACATCTATCGGATTACACTAGTCGTAATTGGACGTGCATAATAATACATACAAACGCGATTTGTCAAATTTCATGCATACTAGTCGTTTTTAAAAACATAAAAGCATACATCCATATAAAACAATTTTATTTGAGACGGTCATGGTGCTCGTGCATTCGTCCTTCTTGCTTCTCAAGCCCCGGCTCCTTGTCGTCGAAACGCCACTAGCCTAATTCTCTAATTACAAAATAATTAAAGAAACTCCAAAACATCTTTGGAGGGACAAATGAATATTCAAAATTTAAAATTCAGATTTACATTTTAATTCAAATCGAGCAAAAATTACACCTTTAATTTAAAATATAAAATTTGAAATTCAAACTCGGGCACCATGACCATCCCCTTCCAATTTGCACCTTAAAATTCAAATAACTCGCAAGCACATAATATCAAATATTATATAACATGTTCATCCATACGTCTTATCATTTTAACAATTAAAATATCATTGCAAGAATCATGATTCAAATTTTCTTAATAGCCGAATTATATAACAATTAATATAATTCAAATTTTGATGACTCTTTCTCAAAGAACACAAAATTAAACCACACATGTAGACACCACACCTTGTATGGCCGAATCATATATCCATATATATGATAAAAAATTTCACAAAAATTTCATGTCATTCTCATGGAACAATTCATAGAGAAAAATAAGAAAACAATCAAGGTACTCAAAGTACCCCTCATGGCCGAGTCATCCTTTTCAAAAAGGTGTTTCTTTTCAAAACTTTCACAAAGAAAAAGAAACATAACCATGAACACATACAGATATATGAACATAGCAATCACATTAACATGTTCATAAAATAAGAACTTTAACAATTTAAAGCATAGTATTTCGAAATCCATATGCTATGATTCATGCTTTAATTCTTTAAAGAATTTTGACCGTAAAGAACAAGTTTTTACAAACAAAGTACCATCACCCGCCGATGGTAAAGCGACCGGGCTCTGATACCACTTGAAAGATACTGACCTTGAAGGTCTAGGCATGTGAGAGGGAAAAACAAAATTTTTCGAGCGGAATAACACATACCATATCAAGAAACATGCTATAGGACATGGATGTTACCTTGTTTGCTTTCCAAAACTTGAAGATGATCAAGGTGAGGCTTGAAGATACAAGCCCTCTAATGTTGGTCCACACCACCCTTTGTCAAGACAGAAGAACCCTTCTTCAAGGCCACCAACAAACACCAAGGAGGCAAGCTAGGCGTCCCTTGTTGAGAGGAAGGAGGCAAGGTTTCAAGGTGTTTAGTTGAGTGAATTTTCAGCAAGAAAAAACACAAAAGTGGCGCATGGAATTCACTTAGAAAGTGCTAGGTAATTTCAAAACTCTCTTAAGAAAAACCTCACAAAAGGATCACAAAAGGAGATGAGAGAATGAGTGAATAAAAATCTAATTTTATTCACTCAAAAATCAGCTCTATGTAGCGCACACTAGGAGAGGAATGAGTGGAGTTGTTGCAAATCAAATCTTTCCAACAACCTCCTATCATATCCTCTCATGATCTCAAGTGCATATCTCAACAAAAATCTGACTTTACAACCATCATATGGCCAGCCATATAGTGCGCCCCATCTAGCCTCAAAACAGTCCAGATACGTTGAGCAGTTGCATTCAAACTTGAACCAACTTACTCACTTATTCTCTCAACCAACCAAATTTGATTTGAGATTATTTGGTTGACCATATGACCATCATAATCCCCAAAAATTAGCGCCCCAAATTAGCCTTGGATGATGCCCAAAGATCTCCCTTGATACTTGGGATTTGTTCCAACAAGATCTTATCTTATCCTTTTGTTATGAAACAACTTTTCATAGCCAATTCAAATTCAAACATTTAAATTCAAACGTTCAAACATTTAAATTCAAAATTCAAAATTTAAATTTAAATTCTAAATTCAAAATTCAAAATTCAAATTCAAAATTCGAATTTCAAATTTCAAATTCAAAATTCGAATTTCAAAATTTAAATATTTGATAATTAATTTAACTAATTAAATTAATTAGTAATGTCTTGGACCATCCAAGCCCATTACATGATCCATGCACCCTTTTCCTTTTTGGTGGGCTTCCAAACTCCTTCTTGGGCTAACAACCATTATTAGGCCCAATACCTTTAATACTATATTGTCATGACAATAAGGTGTTAATGTGTGACCCA